>NC_090817.1:20797207-21097207 GCF_000390325.3 Nicotiana tomentosiformis | reverse complement strand
CATTCCACTCCGGAATATCTAACTCTTGAAGCAACCCACCTGGTCGTTGATGCTCATACTTCACTTGCTGGCAATTTAGACATCGAGCTACATACTCCACTATGTCATTCTTCATTCTCATTCACCAGTAATGCTGCCTTAAGTACTGATACATCTTTGCGGCACCTGGATGAATGGAGTACTGCAAACTGTGAGCCTCCTGGAGGATCAACTCACGCAAACCATCTGCCTTGGGCACACATAGCCTGCCCTTCATCCTCAGTGCACCATCATCTCCAATAGTGACCTCCTTAGCATCACCGTGCTGAACCGTGTCCTTAAGGAGAAGCAGATGGTGGTCATCATACTGACGTTGCCTGATACGATCATAAAGCGAAGACTGAGAGAATATACAAGCCAACACCCGACTCGGCTCAGAAATATCCAATCTAACGAACTGGCTAGCTAAGGCCTGAACATCCAACGCTAATGGCCTCTCTGCTGCTGGTAGATATGCTAAGCTCCCCAAACTCTCCGCCCGGCAACGCAAAGCATCAGCCACCACATTGAACATCCCAGGATGGAATAAAATGGTGATATAATAATCCTTAAGAATCTCCAACCATCTCTGCTGACGCAAGTTAAGATCCTTCTGTTTGAACAGATGTTGCAAACTCCGGTGATCGATGTAGATCTCACAAGAGACACCTTACAAATAGTGCTGCCAAATCTTCAAGGCATGAACAATAGTTGCTAACTCAAAGTCGTGGACAGGATAGTTCTTTTCATACACCTTCAGCTGTCTGGACGTGTAGGCAATCACCCTACCATCTTGCATCAACACCGCGCTAAGACCAATCTACGACGCATCACAATATACCATATAAGACCCCAAACTTGTAAGCAATAGGAATACTGGGGTTGTAGTCAAAGCTGTCTTTAGCTTCTAAAAGATCTCCTCACACTACTTTATCCACCTGAACGGAGCACCCTTCTGGGTTAGCCTAGTCAGAGGTACTACAATAGCTGAGAATCCCTCTTCAAATATACCCCGCCAAACCAAGAAAACTCTGGTCTCCGTAGCGATGATGGTCTAGGACAACTCTGCACTACTTTAACTTTCTTCGGATCCACCTTGATCCCATCACTCGATAATACATGACCCAAGAATGCCACTAAGTCCAGCCACAACTCACACTTTGAAAATTTTGCATATAACTTTTTTTCTCCCAAGGTCTGAAGCATAGTCCTCAGGTGCTACTCATGATCCTCCCGAGTCCGGGAGCACACCAAAATATCGTCAATAAACACAATGATGAATGAGTCAAGATAGGACCGGAACACACTGTGTATCAAGTGCATAAAAGCTACTGGGCATTAGTTAGCCTAAAAGACATCACAAGGAACTCGTAGTGACCATACCGAGTCCTGAAAGCAATCTTCGGGATATCGAGCTCCCGAATCTTCAACTGATATAGTCGAAACGTAAATCACTCTTGGAAAACACCCTGGCACCCTGTAGCAAATCAAATAAATCATCAATACGAGGCAATGGATACTTGTTCTTCACTGTAACTTTGTTCAACTGGCGATAATGAATGCACATACGCATAGAGCCATCCTTCTTCTTCACAAACAAGACAGGAGCACCCCAAGGTGACACACTGGGACGAATGAAGCCCTTATCAAGCAACTCTTGTAACTGCTCTTTCAATTCATTTAACTAAGGAGGAGCCATACAATACGGAGAAATAGAGATAGGTTGAATGCCCTACAACAAATCAATGCCAAAATCAATATCTCTGTCGAGCGGCATGCCAGGAAGATCAGTTGGAAACACATCTGGAAAGTCCCTCACTAATGGGACTGACTCAATTGTAGGGGCATCAATACTGACATCTCTCATATAAGCTAGATATGCGTCACACCCCTTCTCAACCATTCATTGAGCTTTAAGAAATGAAATAACTCTGTCGGGAGTATACTCTAAGGTACCTCTCCACTCTAATCACCGTAATCCTGGCATAGCCAGCATCACGGTCTTAGCGTGACAATCAAGAATAGCATAATGGGGACCAGTCCATGCCCAAGATAACATCAAAGTCTACCATACTGAGAAATAATAAATTGGCACTGGTCTCAAAACCACTAAGAGCAATCAAACACGACCGATACACGCGGTCCGCAACAAGAGAATCTCCCACAGGAGTAGACACATAAACAGGAGAGCTCAAGGAATCATGAGATATGCCGAAATACGAGGCAAAATAAGAGGACACATAGGAATAATTAGAGCCTGGATCAAATAAAACCGACGCATCTCTATGACAGACCGGAACAATACCTGTAATAATAGAGTCGGAAGCAACTGCCTTTGTACGAGCAGGATGAGCATAATATCTGGCCTGGCCTCCCCCTCTAGGGCAACCTCGACCTCCCTAACCTCAACCTCGAGCTGGCTGAGCAGGTGGGGCGGTAGATCATGCTGGAATCATAGCCTGAGGAACCGGTGGACCACTATAAGTGCCAGACTCTCGGGACCTCTTGGCCTCCCTCTCCTCTCTTTCCCGAGCAAGCATACCCTCAAATCTCCTAGCAATACTCACAACCTGCTGGTAAGAAATATCCATCTCTAACTCCTGGGCCATGCTAATCCTAATACTAGGGTGGAGTCCCTCGATAAACCGACGAACCCTCTCTCAAACTGTGAAAACCAAGGCTGGTGCATGTCGGGCCAAATCACTGAATTGAACTGCATACTCTCACACAATCATAGCACCCTAGTGCAACTACTCAAACTTCGCGCGCCATGCATCTCTGAGACTCTAGGGAACATACTCTCTCAAGAACATGTCCGAGAACTCAGTCCATCTAAGAGAAGATGCCTCAACCAGACTACCCAACTCATAAGCACGCCACCACTGATAGGCTGCTCCTCTAATCTGGAATGCTGTAAAGGAAACCCCACTCGACTCCGCTACACCCATAGTACGGAGAATACAGTGACACTCCTCCAGAAAACTCTCGGCATCCTCTGATGCCAATCCACTGAAGGTAGGAGGGTGGTACTTCTTGTACCTCTCAAGTCTGAGCTGCTTCCTCTCAGAAACTGCTGCCCTAACCTCGGGCTGAACTGGAGCTACCGGCTGCACTAGTATGATCTCTAGATCCTTGTCTACCTAAACTCGCTGCTCTAGGGTATCGGCGATGGGAGTCTATGCTCCTCCCCTAGCCTGAGATGTGGCAGGAGTAAGTGGAATCAATCAAGCCTGAGCGAAAGTGCAGAACATGCTCAGAAACTGGGCTAGAGTCTCCTGGAGGGCTGGTGCAGCAACAGGTACCTCAGGTGCCTGCCCTCCAGCTGGAGCTATTGGGGGCTCCTCTGTAGCAGCTCATGCGGGTGCTCTGGCTGCACCACGTGGATGTCCTCGGCCTCCACCCCGACCCTGGCCTCTCGTAGATCTAGCATAGGGCGCGAGTGCCTAGTCATTAGATCCTCCGATACGGGTCCTCACCATCTATGAGAAAGAATAGAATACAGAAGTTTAGAATTTTTGACGTCAACAAATTTCGCACAACAAGGAATCAAAGAAGCATAGTTTTTTTCCTAATAGTTCCATAGCCTCCCGAAGATAAGTACGGACGTCATCCGTACCAATCCGCGAGACTCTAATAAACCGGCTTGTGACTCACGACTCCTATGAACCTAGAGCTCTGATACCAACTTGTCACGACCCAAACTCCCTTCGTATAATGTCATGACGGCACCTAGTCTCTATGACTAGGTAGGCCTAACAAATTGAGGAAATAACAAAATGAAAGTAAAACTTGGCAACTAATAGCAGTGGATAACTGAATAACTAGTAACAATACCGCTCGGCATGTACAATAACCAATACTCTATAAATACTCAGTCTTCCCAAAACCCGAAACATCGTAAGTCACAAGCTACAGAAGGAAAATAGCATCTCTATACACCAGAGTCTAATAAAAGGAATACATGAAGTGTTTGACATAGGAGAGGATAGAGGGGGACTCCTAGGTCTGCGGTCACAAGCAGATGTACCTTGAAGTCTCCGAAACAATAGCAAATGCACAACTAATAGTGAGGCTGGTATGATGAACCCGAATCTGCGCAAGAAAACATTTGCAAAAGAAAAGCATGAGTACACCACAATGCACCCAGTAAGTGCTAAGCCTAACCTCGATCGAGTAGTGATGAGGTCAGGTTAGGACCACTGATAAATAATAAATAAGGCAGGAGAATATATAGTATAATAAGAGACTAGAATTTAACAAAAGGAAACACAACAAGGCAATACTACAACACATAGGGGTAAACAGCAGGAGATCTCCTGAGATACCATTTTGTAGTCCCAAAATAAATATACAGGTAGAACTCCCGAGGTACCGCCTCGTAGTCTCAAAAGTAAATATACAGGGATAAACTCCCGAGGTACCATCTCGTAGTCTCAAAAGTAAATATACAGGGAGAACTTCCGAGGTACCGCCTTGCAATCGCAAAAGTAAATGTGCAGGGAGAACTCCCGAGGAACTGCCTCATAGTCTCAAAAGTAAACACTCAGCTCAAACCGATAAATACAACAGTTAACAGCAAGATTTCTACAGTTATACTGATAAAGAACAAGGAAAAGCAGGAAAACAACTAGGCATGCTTTAAAGAGTTCAAATAAGCAGTTAAAGCACGTAGACATGCGATATTAGACTAAACAGGATAACTACACATATTGGAATAGCTCAATTAAGAATGAAAACAGACTAATACTCATTTAAATGATATAACTCAAATTAAAGAAAAACCAGGATGCTACACAGTAAAAGAAATCGGGTTTTACAACAAATAACATGTGTACGTACTCGTCACCTCACGTCATGACGCTCACATATCACAACAGTACCGAATCCTAATGGGAGTTCCCCCACATAAGGTTAGGCAAGCCACTTACCTCGATCCAAGCTCAATCAATCGGTAACAATGCCTTTTCCACGAATATTCGACTCTAACGGCCAAAATCTAGCCAGAATCAATTACATACCATAAATACAACTATAAGAAACTAATCTAATTAATGAAATCAAAGCTAAAGCAAGAAATTATAAAATCGCCCCAAAAAGCCTCTCCGGGCTCGGAACATTATAAGTCACAAGCTACAGAAGGAAAATAGCATCTCTATATACCAGAGTTTAATAAAAGGAATACATGAAGTGTTTGACATAGGAGAGGATGGAGGGGGACTCCTAGGTTTTCGGACGCGAGCATATGTAACTTGAAGTCTCAGGAGCAGCAGCAAATGCACAACTAATATCAAGGTTGGTATGAGGAACCCAGATCTGCGCACGAAAACATGTGCAGAAGAGTAGCATGAGTACATCACAATGGTACCCAGTAAGTGCTAAGCCTAACCTCGGTCGAGTAGTGATGAGGTCAGGTCAGGCCCACTAAAAAATAATAAATAATGTAGGAGAATACAGTATAATAAGAGACTAGAATTTAACAAAAGGAAACACAACAAGGCAACAGTACAACACATAGGAATAAACAGCAGGGGATCTCCCGAGATACCATTTTGTAGTCCCAAAAAAAATATACAGGGAGAACTCCCGAGGTACTGCCTCGTAGTCTCAAAAGTAAATATACAGGGAGAACTCCCGAGGTACCGCCTCGTAGTCTCAAAAGTAAATATACAGGGAGAACTCCCAAGGTACCGCCTCGCAGTCTCAAAAGTAAATGTACAGGGAGAACTCCCAAAGAACCGCTTCGTAGTTTCAAAAGTAAACACTCAGCTCAAACGGATAAATACAACAGTTAACAGCACGATTTCTACAGTTATAACGATAAAGAACAAGGAAAAGCAAGAAAACAACTAGGCATGCTTCACAGAGTTCAAATAAGCCGTTAAAGCACGTAGACATGCGATATTAGACTAAACAGGATAACTACACATATTGAAATAGCTCAATTAAGAATGAAAACAGACTAATACTCATTTAAATGGTATAACTCAAATTAAAGGAAAAACTGGTTGCTACTCAGTAAAGAAAAATAGGTTTTACAATAAATAGCCCGTGTATATACTCGTTACCTCACGTCACGGCGCTCACATATCAGAACAGTACCAAATCCTAAGGGAATTTATCCCACACAAGGTTAGGCAAGACACTTACCTCGAACCAAGCTCAATCAATCGGTAACAATGCCTTTTCCATGAATATCCGACTCTGAATGGCCCAAATCTAGCCAGAATCAATTACATACCATAAATACAACTATAAGAAACTAATCTAATTAATGAAATCAAAGCTAAAGCAAGAAATTGGAAAATTGCCCCAAAAGGCCTCTACAGGCCCACGTCTCGGAATCAGAAAAAATGTCACAAAATATGAACACTCATTTGCTCACAAGCCCGGTTATGTAATTTGTTTTGGAATCCGGCCTCAATTTGAGGTCTAAATCCCATTTTACAAAAATCCTTAATTCTACCAAAAACCTCCAATTTCCACCGTGAAAACGCAGGATTGTTGGTTGAAATCTTAGGAAATGTAGGGAAAGATTGAAAGCAACTAGCTTAGAATCACTTACCAATGGTTTAGGGAAGAAAGGTTCTTTGAAAAATCGCCTCTAGGGTTTCTTGTTTTGAAAATTTGAGAGAATGAACTAAAATCCCGTCTAAGTCCCATTTGATCAATTGCAGATGTCGCATTTGCGAACTGAGGTTCGCAAATGCGAAGACCTTCACATCTATGCTTTCATCGCATTTGCTATAAATTGTTCACAAATGCGAACTCTGTCCTCCCTCAAATGTGACCACCTGATCGCAATTGCAATCCTGTACCCTCCCCTCACCCCACCCCGACCCACTTCGCAAATGCGAACATTTTATCGCAAATGAGAACATAAGGTGGCCCAACTACTCTTCCCAAATGTGATGAGTTGCTCGCAAATGTGAACCCATCAGAGGTCGCAAATGCGATGCGTGATCTCGCAAATGCAATGCCTGATCTTGCAAATGCGAGATCAGAGGCATGTACCAAAACGGAAACACCAGCTGAGGTTTTCTAAGTCCAAACCACTATGTGCCTATCCGAAACTCACCCGAGCCCTCGGGACTCTAAACCAACTATGCACACAAGTCTAAAAATATCATACTAACTTAGTCGCGTGATCAAATCGCCAAAATGACACCTAGAACTACGAATTGAACACCAAATCAAATGAAACTTTCAAGAAAACTTTGAAGCTTCTATTTGCACAACCGGGAGTCCGAATCACGTCAAACCAACTTCGTTTCTCGCCAAACTTGACAGACAAGTCATAAATATAGTATTGGACCTATACCGGGTTTTGGAACCAAAATACGGACCCTATATCCAAAAAGTCAAACATTGGTCAAACATTTCAAAGTCATTAAGCCTTTAACTTTTAAATTTCAACAAAGTGCGATAATGCGAGCTATGGACTTCCGCATTTGATTACGGGCATACGCCCAAGTCCCAAATCGCGATATAGACCTAACTGGACCAACAAAACATGAATCCGGATCCGTTTACTCAAAACGTTGACCGAAGTCAACCCAAATAGATTTTAAGGCAACATATTTCATATTTTTCTCAGTTTTAACATAAAAGCTTTTCAATAAAAACATCCGGACTGCGCACGCCAATCGAGGAAAGCTATAATAAGGTATTTAAGGCTACAAAGCTAAGAATTAGGTTCTAAAATATAAGATGACCTATTGGGTCATCACAATGTAGGAGAAGAAGAGCTTACCTTTAAACAACTAGAAAAACTCCAAGAACAACTCTCCTTAAAATTGAAAGAACTCACAACACATCAAAAACATCATATAAGTGATCTCCACCACTTCTACAACACTTTTGATGAAGAATTTAGGTGGTTTGGCCTTGGATTTGTGTATGAATCTTTAGGATATCCTTAGAGAGAGTTTAGAGGTGCTTGGAGGTCTGATTTGGTCGAAAATGATATTTAGAGATGAAAGTTATCACTTTATATAACAAAGTAAGCCTCCATTGACTTTGTGGGTTCCAAGGAAACTGCTTGCACAGTCTTGCAAAAACACGAATATATCTCTATTTCGACGTCGTATCAACGAACGATTTAATGCGTTGGAAATTAGACTCATAGATATTCAATTTGATGGGTGTATCACCCCGTAACTCAAATTATATATAGAGAAGAGGTCAGTGACATTAGACCTAAATTTAGGTCAAATTATAAATGTAACTTGCGATAACTTTTGTCCTGTTTTGTTTTATAACTTATTTGACATAAAAACTAAACATACAAATATTATATGATTAAATTACCTAAAAACATGACCTCCTTAGGATATTAAGGACTCCTAATTTAACCTGAAAGTACGGGTTATAACATCTTTGATTCGTTTAACCTCCAACCCTCATGATACTTCCTTAACACTTGTTTTAACCCATCATTATCTTTGTAAAGGTCCTTAAGCTCTCCAACTTACATTGATTCACTTAACATGCATTGTAACATGACATTATGGGGTGTTACATTCTCCCCCTTAGGAACATTCATCCTCGAATGTTAACTCTTAGAGACTTGCAAAACGTTCGCCAAAGTCTCCTTTGAACACTTGACTAAAACCAACTTGCACGCAACCAAAATATACACTATACATGCCTCACAGGGTCAATATCTGTAAATCGCAACACTTGGCCTCACATAACCATTTATCATGAATAGAGCAAGATATAAATATAATTTCATTTCAACATTCACCATTTATACTGGCAGGGTTGTAAATAATATCTAACTATGGAAAAGGTCGACATCTTATACCATAATATTATCATCTTCCTCGTGATTGTTATTTTCCTTATAATAGAGCCTTCATAAAGGGACATTACCAACTTATGGATATTTCTTCTACCCGATACTCACGCTCATATTATTCAGTCCTATTCAATACGTTCTAATACCGTTCAATATCTATAAATCCATCTTGGCCTTCTAACTCAGGATCCTTATTGCCTTAATTATTGAGCTTTCTATCTCACGCCTCCTTAAGAAAGGTTATCATACTCATTGTTAAACCTACAATGGTCATTATTTAGTAATCTTACTACATTTACATAACCTAGTTCTTACAATGACTTATATCCCACTTCGAGAGTTTAAAGATGTCTAAGCTACACTTGTGTTCATTACCTTCTCTAGTCTATCTGTATTTTAACTCTACTTTGACACAATTTACCTTAGGTACATGCTAACTCTATTAATAATCAAGTTACTACATCATCTAACAATACTCTCTCTCTTTCTCTCTCTCTCTCTCTCTCTCTCTCTCTCTCTCTCTCTCTCTATATCTATATATATATATATATATATATATATATATATATATATATATATATATAACGATCCGGCCGGTCGTTTCGAGAGTTATAGCCTCGTTTTCCCCATTTCTACTTCTTTTTGTGTTATTCAGATATATTATGTTATATCGGGTTAGTTGGTTCAGGACCAGAGTGGTTTCAGAGTAAATTGAGACACTTAGTCTCTTAAGTAGAAACTTAAGTTGGAAAAAAAGTCAACCGGATGTTGCGCAGGTGCGGCTCCTTGGACAGAACCCTTCGCGATTTTGGTGCATTCTTCACCATTTCTATTCGGTTTTTGGAGCTTTTGGGAGAAATTTGAAGAGGGAATCAAGGGGATTTCGTTGAGGTAAGTTACTTGAGCCCTAATACTTGTATATATGGTGATTTTTCGTTGTTTAATCATGGTAATTAGTGAAAATGAGGGGTTAGGGCTTGGAATATTTGGAGAGTAATTTAAGGATTTGAAGGATCAAACGATGTCGAATTTTGATGAATTTGGTATGGTTAGACTCGTGAGTGAATGAGCTTTCTAGTTTTGTAAATTTTGTCGAATTTCCAGACGTGGGCCCGGGGGCCGGGTTTGAGCCAATTTTAGGTTTTGGTCTAATTTTATAGCTTTTCTTGTGGAATTCATTCCATTAGCGTGTATTGATGGTATTTTACTGATTGTGAATAGATTCGGAGCATTTGGAGGCCAAGTTCAGAGGAAAGAGCATTGCGGGGTCGAAATTTGACCGGCTTGAGGTAAGTAACGATTGTAAATCTAGTCCTGAGGGTACGAAACCCCGAATTTTATATCATTCTATTAATTTTTTAGTGACGCACATGCTAGGTGACGGGCGTGTGGGCGTGCACTGTTGGGGATTGTGACTTGGTCCGTCCCGTAGCAACTGTAAAGTTGCATACTTTGTTGAAACTATATAATACTTATATGTTTTAGAAAGAATTTCTGTAAAATTGGGCTGAATGCCATGTTTGGGCCTTACGCCAGTGCTGTTTGGACCCTTAGGGGCTTTTATTACTATCCTCTCATTGTCTTCGATTGAAAAATCTATACTCAGTCATGTTTATACTTGTTTACAGCATAACTCAGTTTTATGACTCTATTTTGATGCATATAAATGTTTTGGGTCGAATGCCCTGTTTTACTGAAATGCCCGAGGGGCTTGAGAGGTTTATGACTGAGTGAGGCCGAGGGCCTTATTTGTGAGGATGAGTGTGGATCGGGGCTGCCCGCCTGCAGCATACTTTATTATTATATCACGTGAGTTGTCCGTGCAGCACGTGAGTTGTCCGTGCAGATTATAGCGCTTGGGCTGAAGGAGCCCCTCTGGAGTCTGTACACACCCCTAGTGAGCGCAGGTACCTACTGAGTGCGAGTAACGAGTGCTGAGTGTTGAGTGACTGGGAGGCATGAGTGATTGTGAGGTATGCTCGAGTGGCAAGAGTAATTGTGAGGTATGCCCGAGTGACACGAGTGACTATGAGGTTTGCCCGAGGGGCTGTATATGAGTGATATTTTGCCCGAGGGGCTATTCATGATTTCATCATTTTTGTTCACCTTTGCATTTCTCTCTGTTTGAAAAACTATTGAAAAACATCTTTAAATGATTTTTACTGGAACTGGGTTTAAACGAGATGATTTGATTCAAACACTGATTTTTAAAGCATGTTGTACTTTACTGAGATTTCATGATATGAACGTTATATGCTTTATTGCTCGTCACTACTGCTCAGTATTTATTTATTGTTGTTACTTACTGAGTTGGCGTACTCACGTTACTCCCTGCACCTTGTGTGCAGATTCAGATGTAGTTAGACATGGTAGCGGTTATTGAGTGTCCTGGTTGCAGATTTTCTTGGAGATAGCAAGGTAGTTGTTTCGCGATCGCAGCCCCTGCTCTTCTCTCTCTTATCTTCCTCTAGTTGTATTTAGCTATTTTTCAGGATGAGTTAGCGTTGATATTGTTAGATAGATTGTAGTAGATGTTCATGACTAGTGACACCCCGATGTCGGGCTTTTCTTTTCCGCACTTCTGTTTTTCTTTGGTTTGAACTCCTTAAATGAAGGTTTTATGTTAAATAGTATTGAAATTATCTTTGAAATAAAAATATTGGTTTGTTTAGAAATGATTCGGCTTGCCTAGTTCCACGATAGGTCCCATCACGACAAATTAGGTTTTTGGGTCGTGACAATATAGACCTAGTAGCACAATCACACATACTCTCATTCTAAAATAGGTGACATACCTAATTGCCTCTAAGATGGGGGCTCGAAATCCTACTGATCTCATAATGTATACATCTGATTTTGGGTCCCTTTTAAGCCTAACGCTCTCATTCTGCCTCTGCCCAGCTGAAATGATGGTATTGAGCCCCTAGACTGCCCTGAACGACTGCTACCCTCATAACTCAACATCGAACAGTTCTGTGTCATATGACCTAGGGTGCCACATCTGAAACATGCATTCATACCTCGTAAACAAAATCCCTCGTGTCACCTTCTACACTGCTCATACCGAGATGGTTTTATTTTCTCAACACTCTCTTAATCTTGCACTTCTTGTTCCCTTGATCCATAACATGTTTTCAACTGAGGACTTTGAGAATATTGGGTCTCCTCAGGCCTATATAAATTGCCCCTGCCTGACCTCGTCTCTTCTGAGACCTATTACTACTCACTACCCTTACATACTCATCAACTGGCATGTCTCTCTTACCTTGCTGCCTTTCTCGAGCTTTTCTAGTTGCTGTCATCGTTTATGCTCCTCTAGATTATGGGCGAAAGCCTGAATACGAGATATGTCCGTATTGTCATTCAGCGAGGCTGTGGTATAAGCTTCAACTAACACTAGTGCCAGCCCTGCCACAAACTGATGTATCCTGGCTCGCGTCGTATCAACCAAAGATGGGGCATCCTGGCCAGCGAATCAAACTTGAGGCTATACTGGCGAATACTCATGCCACCCTTCTATAGGGCTAAAAACTGATCAACATTGGCTTCCCGAATCTACAATGGTAAGTAATGGTCCAGGAAGGCTCTGGAGAATTCTCCCCACTTTTCTAGTTGCGCATTCTGCCCTCTGGATAATTCTCATTAATCATACCAATACACAACTATATCTCGCAGCTTGAAATCTGCTAACTCTACTGCCTCCATCTCGGAAGCATGCATAACTCTAAAGATCCTATAAAGTTGGTCAATAAAATCTTGGGGATCCTCGTATTGATCTGTCCCTGTGAACTCTGGAGGGCTCAAAGCAATAAACTCGCGGACCCTTGAACTTCCGAGCCCCTTAGAAGGTCCCACACTAGCTGGAACTCTAGTCTGTCGCTGTGTAGCTACTAACTAGGTCAAAAGATGCATAACACTTCTAAGATCCTGATCATTAGAGACTGGTGGCAGTACTAGTGCTCTATGAAGCTCCTCTGGTACTAGTGGAGTAGGGGATACTCGGGAAGGTGACTCAACTCAAACCTCTGACGGATCTACGCGGTCTACTAATGACTCCCCCCTCAATAGCTTTACCTTTCTGACTAGCAATAGCCATTCTTGTATCAGGAATATCTGTACAACATATCAAATATGAGTTAGACATTGACTCCTTATGATTCAGCTCTATACCGCACGATCTGGATCAGAAAGATGGGTAACCAATCCTAAATGCCTTGTAGCTTCCTATTTATAAATATGGTGCAAAACATATCCATAAACAAGACTCCACAAGACATGACTTTGTAGACTCCCTAGGACAAACCTGCTCTAATACCAACTTGTCACACCCCAACCTAGGTGAGGCGTGGTTGGCACTCGGTGTTGTACTGGCTCGAGCAAACCACTCTGCAACTCTTGAATGCTGGACGTAACCCGGAACATACATAGGACAACATGGCCGCAACTCGTAATATATCGTAGGCGGCCAAGCATCATATCAGCTAGCCATCATACTCAAAACATCAATACATGTTTGGGTCGAGGAGGCCACTATGAGTATCAATACTGAACAACCCATAAACAAAACATAAATGAGGGCTGACAAGGCTACTAACATATTGTACATACTGAACTTGTATCTACAAAGCCTCTAAGAATATCTGACATCAAAATATCATCGCGACAGGGCCCCGGCCTACCCGTAAGTCTATAACAAAATCTGATATCATGACCTCTAGACTTGGCTATACTCCAGAAGAGATAGAGTCTTACTGATTTCTAGCTGAATATCAATCATGTCTACTTTGAGGGCTCGTCAAACTGATTATTTGCACCTGCAATCATGAAGTGCAGCACCCCAACAATGAGGCATTAGTACAATAAAATGTACCAAGTATGCAAGGCAGAAAGCAATACATATAAATAAATTCTAAAAATTAAAAATAGTCTATCGAATGAAAAGAATAAGAGTGAGCTTACCACGTACTGTAGATCGACTTACTAGATCGCTATCAGCTGGACCACTTGGTCCTTCAATCTGATTGATTAACTCAACCTATCATAAAATTCTAAACTATTTCTATCAAACGTTGCTCAGTGATCTCTTGTTGCATCGTCGTTGTTACTTATTATAAGAACACAATGTTGCTCTTACATGTAGAAACGTAGACCGTCTATAAGGCACACTAAAATATTACTATCTAGTAGCACATACGCGTACACTACAATATTATTATCTCATCTCCACCACTTCTACAATACTTTTGATGAAGAACTTAGGTGGTTTGGCCTTGGATATGTGTATGAATATTTAGGATATCCTTAGAGAGAGTTTAGAGATGTTTGGAGATCTGATTTGGTCGAAAATGATACTTAGGGACGAAAGTTATCACTTTATGTAACAAGGTAAGCTTCCACCGACTTTGTGGGTTCCAAGGATGCTTCTAACGCAGTCCCGCAAAAATACAAATATCTCTATATTCTGATAGCGTATCGACGAACGGTTGAATGATTTGGAAAGTAGACTCATTGATCTTCAATTTGATGGGTGTATCACCCAATAACTCAAAGTATATTTAGAGAAAAGCTCAGTGACATTAGACCCAAATTTAGTTTAAATTATAAATGTAACTGCGAAAACGTTTGTCATGTTTTTTTATAACTTGTTTGACATAAAAACTAAACATACAAATATTATATGATTCAATTACATTAAAACATGACCTCATTAGGATATTAAGAACTCCTAGTTTACCCTGAAAATATGGGTTATAATATCTTTGATTCGTGTAACCTCCAACCCTCACGATACTTCCTTAACACTTGTTTTAACCTATCATTATCTTTGTAAAGGTCCTTAAGCTAAGAGAGCACGATATTACACTTAAGATGCATTGTATTATGAAATTATAGGGTGTTACACCATCGAGCTAAGCGAGCACGATATTACATATCAGTCGCGAATGGCAATAAAGTCGCAAGTGCTCGCTGACTTCGTCGCAAATTTCAGTGCAAAGATAATGCCTGAAGTCGATAAGGAAACCGTCCAAGATTCCCTCCAAACACAAGACCTCTAGGTCCTATATAGCGATGGAGAATCTAACGCTTTAGGGTCCAAACTAGGACTCATACTCGAGGTCCCTACAGGCGAAGTAATTCGCCAGTCTATAAGGTGCCCGGATATAACAAACAACGAGGCCGGGTATGAGATTGTAATTGCAGGATTGAGGCTTGCACTCAAGTACGGGGCGAAGTGGCTGAAACTCATATGTCACTCCCAACTCACGGTTAACCAAGTTATAGGGACTTTCCAAATCAAAGAACAAAGATTGCAAAAATACCATACCGAGATCTATAAGTTGTTGCCTGAGTTCGATGAATGCCAGCTCGACCAGATCCCGCGTGTGCAAAATGCTAAAGCGTGAGGCCTCATCAAGTTACAAAAGCATCACGACCAGAGATAAAAGTATAGTCCACCTCCTCAACTCATCATTAGACTAAATCGAGGTAAGAACCGTAAACTTGACTTGGGATTGGTGCAATCGTATTATCGCCTATTTGCAGGACGGCACACTCTCAAACGATAAAAAAAGAAGCTAAGAAACTAAGAATGCAAGAAGGAGATACAGTCTCCTACATAGCAACCTATACAAGAGGAGTTACGGTAACCCTCTAGAAAAATTCTTGGGCCCAAACCAGACCTGGTGCGTCCGCAAAGGAGTCCATGAAGGCCATTGCGGTGCTCACTCCGACAATCGAGATACAGTCTCCAACATAGTGATTTGTACAAGAAGACTTACGGCGGCCCTCTAGTGAAATTCTTGGGCCTAAACCAGACCCGACGCATCCTCGAAGGAGTCGATGAAGGCGATTGTGGTGCTCACTCCGACAATCGAGCACTCGTCAGATGCCTCATACTGGAATGATACTATTGGCCCACCATGGAAAAGGACGCCTCAAAATTCGTGAGGAAATGTGAAAAATTCCAAAAGTACGTCCCAATGATTTTCCAAGCAGGCGAACAACTCCACTCGGCCACCTCCCCGTGGTTGTTCATCAAATGGGGAATGGACATTGTGGTCCCCCTCCCAGCAGGGCGAGGTAATGTACTTTTAACTGATCATTTCTCTAAATGGGTAGAAGTAAGAGCGTTCGCTCAAATACAGGAACAAGAAGTAATCACCTTTATATGGAGGAACATCATCTGCCGATTCGCCTACCTAAGGAGATCAGACATGATAGCGGGCCCCATATCACATGAAAGAAAGCCATTGAATTCTTCGAGAAATGGCATATTAGGAGGATACTATCAAGCCTGTATCACCTAGCAGGTAACGGACAAGTAGAGTCCTCCAATAAGTCCATATTAAACATCATGAAGAAAAACCTCGAAGACACCAAGGGACTATGGCCGAAGGTACTGCAAAAAGTATTATGGGCGTATAGAACTACCCCGAAGACAAGCACAGGAGAGACGCCCTACTCTTTGGTCTATGGGACCGAAGCAGTTATACTAGTCGAAGTCGGAGAGCCCAACCTAAGATACTCCCACGAAAGTGATACTAGTAATGATGATAGTAGAAGGCAAGAACTCGATGAAATTTATGAACGAAGAGATATGACATATATAAGTATGGTCACCCAAAAGCAGCAAGCATGACGTTATTACAACAAAAGGCAAAGGTCCGGCCACTTAAAGTCGGGGACTACGTGCTCAAAGCCAAAACTTAAGCGAGAAAAGACCTACGAGAAGGCAAGCTAGGAACAAACTGGGACGGTCAATACAAAATCACAGCCAAAGAAAACAAGGGTTCATTTCAATTAGAGACAGTGGAAGGAAAGCAATTACCAAACAATTGGAACATCAGCCACCTCAAATACTTCAACTTCTAAGAGAAAAAGTGTTCCCCAAGTCGTACTCTTTTTCCCTCACTTGATTTTTGTCCCATTAGGGTTTTCTCAAGGAGGTTTTTAACGAGGTGGCAAAAGGAACACTTCGAGTCGAAGTACGCGAGGGAGAGACTATATTTACTCTTTCATTGCCAGACTCCTCAATACTCTCCAAGTCAAATAATGAAGGGACTAGGTAGACCAGGATTGGAACTAGAACCCCATCCAACACCCAAAATCTGTAACTCTCTCTAAATATGTAACCAAAGCAACAACGTCGAAGTAATAAGAAACTTACATTTGTTAGGACACCTTTTTTTGGTTTGTGTTAAGGTTATGTTCGACAACGCTCAAACAACACCAATCGGCCCTCGGCCACGATTTAATAAAAGGTAAGGTTCAACCATGCTCGAACAATCCTATCGGCCCTCGGCCACGATTTAATAAAAGGTTAGGTTCCACCACACTCGAATAACACCTATCATCCATCTACCACGATTTAATAAAAGGTGAGGTTCGACCACGCTCGAACACAACCTATCAACCCTCGGCCATGATCTAATAAAAGGTAGGGTTCGACCACACTCCAACAACACCTATCGGCCCTCGGCCACGATTTGATAAAAGGTACGGTTCGATCATGCTCGAACAACACTTATCGGCTCTCGGAAGTAACTTAATAAAGGGTAAAGTTCGACCCGAATCGAACACCTTTCGGCCATTGGCCACGACTTGGAAAAAGATCAAAATCAGCAAAGTTCAAACAATACCTATCAGCCTAATCTAAACAAAGAGGCACACCCGACTTATATAAACAAAGGGCAGATACATCCCATAGATAGTCATCAACAAGGCTACGCCCAACTAGAAGATAACAATAATAAAATGAGCAGAAATTGTAAACAAACAAACAACAAAAGATAAGTACACGAGGGCGGAAACAAGTAATATGTATGGAAGAAGGTGCAGAAAATAACTTAAGCATCCATATACAAAAATCTGAGGAGCTCATTACAAGATCTCTCAAAGAGAAAGACAAAATACATAAAACAAAAGTCAAACGGGAAAAGACCACTGGCCCTCACCATCACGATCCTCTGTGACCTCACCATCTCAGCCTTCATCGCCATCCCCATCGCCCTAAGGATAAGAGGTATCATACAAGGCATCCTCCTCGAGTCGGTCCACACCCTCTTTCCCATGCTCCTCGTCAGCCTAAGGCATAGCGAGATCATATCCATAAGCGATTCGAGATTCACGAGCCTTAACCCGGGCATCCTCAAGGGCAGCCTCAAAAATGGACCCCGCCACACGCAAGTCCCGAAACACATCTAACTAGGACTCGGCATGGATCCATTCTTCATATAACTCCTGAGGTACGTTGGGAAAATCAAAAGTGTTGGAAGAGGACGGTCGTGCAAGTAGTTGAGCCTTCTTGACCTCTAAAGCAATCACTCGATCATGAATGATGGAGTTGTCCTTTTTCAACTTCCCGATCCTCTCCTCGAGTCGATCTTCCTTAGCTCTCGTTGTTGATCGATTATTTTCCTGCTCAACTCGAAGAGTCTTATTCGCCAACTCAAGTATTTCTGCCTTCTTCCGAGCGTCTAAATGAAAGGGCTCTGCCTCCTCAAATTCCTCATATTTCTCAGTAATCTCGTCGTTGATGGCCTCCAACTGGAACTGGCACACTTCGAGTTACCCTCACAATTCGACCACTTGAGCTTGAAGGTAATTGCACTGGGCCTCCATGCCCCTGCTAACTTCAAGCTCCTCGTCCCTGCATCTCAATGTCCCCTCAAGGACTCTACACTTCTCGATGGCCTACACCAGCTCATCATCCCTCTTCTTAAACTCGTTCCTTAGGGCCCGCATGTCGCCTCCCTCGCGAAACCACCTGCGAAGATCCCGATACTTGTTGCGATAGTCAAAGTATTTATCTTTCAGTTTCACAAAGATTTCTTCACACTTCTTCTCCCTCTGGGCTCTTTTCAATCTCCAAAATCACCGTCTACAAATATAAAAAGGAAAGAAAAAAAAAGTCAGAACAAAGGACGCCCTAAAAATGGAAAAAAAGGTCAAATCACAAACACTCACCTTAAGAGCAAGACCAGTAATGCTTCTCGACAAAGCACTGTCATCTATTTCCTTAAGGGTCTTACCCTCAACTTCAGAACAAAGAGGACCGAGGACAGGGACTACCTTGTCGATGTTCACCAATAAGTCACGATCCATAGGGATCGCAATAGTCCAAGTGGACCCCTCCAACCTTACCTCGAGCTAAGTAAGCCCCTCTTCAATCATCTTCAGGTCGTCTGCATAAACATCAGAACCTGACTCGTCGACTCTTCAGCGATGCTTTTGTCCCTTCCGTCGGCAGGCAAAGAAGTATCAGCAGTTGTCCAAGAGGTCGAAGCCTCCTCTCGCCGCGAAGGTTCAAGAACGTCGGCAGTCATCCCCTCAGTATCTACCCCCTCGTAGTGAAGGGATACGTCTATGCCGACTTCCAGCGGCTTCAAAGCCTTGAGACTCGTCTTGATATCATCTCCAAAAATAATTGTCGTCATCTCGTGCAGCAAAAAGTCCCCTTCTGCTACACCAATGGCCAGAACGACTCTGTCACCGGCATCCACGGACCTCCTCTTTCGAGGTTAGAGATCTCCATCATTGGGCAAAGGTTCATCATCCTTGTCGATGAGAGAGTATAAAGGAGGAGATAAAATCTCCACGACCGAAGTGGAAACAAAGGCGGGCACGACGACAGGGGGTGTTAGAACAGAGATAGGATCGGCCGTAGTCGAAGCAGGGGTGGAAACTAAGGGTGTAATGGCTTTCCTCTTCCGGAACAAGGGCGTAGGACCTCTCGACCTTCTCGTAGACCCCCTGGCCGAAGTTAAGGAAAAATGGGAAAGAGGAAAATCAGCAAAGGTATACGGGCAAAGAAATCAAGTCATTGATGGTAGGGAAAAAGTTACCTGCCGAGGGAGGCGACAGCCTAAATCTCTGTGAGAAGCTCGACAAATTGCGTACCCCCACTATAAGAGGGAGAATCTGTCTAACCCAATCAGCAATATGGGTTATCATCTGAAGAGGTCGAGTAGTAGCTGCAGAAAGGAGAAAGCCGGTTAACCAACCCATAATAAGGAGAACATTAGAAACAAAAAGTATGTAAGCTGATACGAGCACTCACGAGTAGGGTTCCAAGCATCGGGGGAAGTCTGTGGCAATGTACACTATATCTTCGGTCCTAACATAGAAGTAGTCAAGGTAGAAGTGCCGGCTAGCTTTATCGTCCATCCTCACCACCAAACATTTTCCTCCGCGGTGGAGATGATTCATCAAGGTCCCTCGGTATAAATGAGGGGCAAAGAGATGGATCAGGTGGTGCACTATAATGTCGACGCCGACCAATTCGGTGAATTTCGTCAACATCATATCCACCTTAATGATATAAGGGGCGAGCTATGTCGGGCACATGCTGTAATACCGGCATAAGTCTTCTATGAGTGACAGTAAAGGGAACGAGTAATCAATCAAGAACGTGTATGTGTAAAGTGTGCAAAAGCCGGGATGGTAAACCGGAACCTCGTCGTCGCCCACTGGAATCAAGTCCGCGTGACAAGGCAGGCCGAGTCTAACCTTGAGCTCGGCTAATCGCTCAGATGTCATTGCAGATTTAAACCTCTATCACCACTTCCAGTGCCTTTTGGAAGTCCGGTTTGGCATCGGGATATCATGGTATGATTTTCTCTACAGTGGGTAAACTTTCCTCCTCAGCGGCAGTTCCCCCATCCTCCCCCTGGTCAAGAAAAACAATAGGAAGTGGTGTTGCAGAAAGGAACGGAGTGATCTTCCATATGGATGTCTGATGGTTGCGAGGACATTGATGCAGAAAAAAGATGTTGAAGCAAATGAAAATAACTTTCAAGAACAACAGGAAGTTGCAAGGATTCTGCTTAAGAAGATGAATGAGTTTGGAAAAGTATCAAAATACAAACCATCCCCTAATTATAAGGCTTGGGGGTACCAGAATTGAAATGGCATGTCAAAATTAGCATGAAGATCGAAACGGTAGAACCAATCAAGGGTCACACTTAAATTAATGTGATACGTCGGGAAACGGCATCATTATGACGCATGAGTGACATCATCTTCTTTCTTGGACCAGATGTCTACAACGGACCTCCCGTGAAATTCAAATAATTCAAAATGCGCGGCCCTCAGAAAGCCATGTTGCCCTATTTTCACGACCATGACCTATATAGCCAGCTCGATAAAATTATATCACAAACGATATTGTCTACTCATCGACCTCGTCTGCGAGGACGACCTCGATAAGCAGAGGGACTAACTATATAGGCCAAAAATTATCTTTGATATAGACAAGCCACGTCACTACTATTATAGCCTTCATCGGCCACCACATGCTATCAGTAAGGTTCCCACAAAGATCGGCCTTGGGGAGAAGTGGCCTCGAAGCGATTGAAGATGCGGTCGAAGAGTCAGCAAAGATCAAGGTCGCGAAGTCACCGTAGTTCAAGGTCGAGGTCGATCACTTTAGACAGAGTTATAACGGCTAGTTTTAAGATAAGACATAAACTAGAATATTCCAATAGATATTCTCTGCACATGTACTATTAGGATTATTAGGGACATGTTCCCTAGAAATAGAAAGAGACACAATGATAGGGGACATGAGATATTCATTTGTAAAATACATCTTGACTTTATAGAGAGAATCCGGTCTTATTACAAGCATACAAAAATAACACTTTTACTAAGAGTTTTGTCCACACTTTTCCACTAGATCCGAGAATAACTCGAATATTCAAAGGCTTATCAATCATCCATCATTGTCAGACAGAGCTTCCAGTGATTTCATCCTTTCTCGGGTGACTCATACGTTTTATTTATATAACTGTCATATATTGATATTCATCACTATTTAATGCTACATTTCTTCTTTTTGGGTCCTTGAATATTGTTATTATTGTGCACAATCATAACTTTCGGAATAGATATACGTGTTTGTTTGCCATAATACCGAGAATTTCGTCTTTAGGATATTATTATTAACCAAGATTAACCCTTATTTGTATAAATCTAATTAGTTGAACTAAGATTTATATTTTTGGTCAAACAACTAGCATTGCTTATTACGACTATTGTAGGTCCTGCACTCAAAATTTCATCGTATAGGTGCAATGATAGGTTGATAATGAAAAATGGCAAGTGAATCTTTAATTTGATATTTGATGCAATAAACATAGTTTGAGAGCATAGTAATACGACAGATAAAAAATAAAAATAATTAGGGAGAATTTTATTTTTTTGGTGAAAGAAACATTTTATTGAACCCCACCAAACAAAGTTATTTACACGTGGTATATCCCTACCATAATCTATAGGCTATTCTATCTAGTTCAACACCAAAACTATATCTTCCTTGAGCATCCCTACTAGGTAGGTATGCCCAGTTAAATTCTAGTTCTACACTTTTGTATAGTTTTTGCTTTTTCCTATCTGTACAAATGATTGATCCACTCTATTTCTTTCCTATTCTTTCTGTTAGTCACTATGAGTTGCAGACTGTATTTGCTATCCTCTTTTATGCCCTACCACATCTTTGTTGGCATTGGCACTTTCTAATTCCATAGAGCTTCATTCTTTGTTTGTCATATTCCATACATTATTGCTGGGATGATTGAGGTCACAAAACCTCGGCATATTCTCCATTTTATACATATTCCTATTTTCCTCCAAATGCTCTGCATATCTGGTTATTTTAGCTTTATTCCCAACCAGTTGTATAGTTCTTCGATGCATCTTCTAGAAAGTTGGCACTCAAAGTACAGATGATGTACTGTTTTATCCTGCATTCCACATAGTAGACATGTTCTCTCCTGGCTCAATCACATCATATGCAGTCTGTCTCTTGTAAGTAGTCTCCGTCTCATGATCAACCAGCCTATAAAGCAGTGGTTTGAAATATTTAATCTATTCCAAATCCATCGTGCATATGTTCACTTAGGTGATGCTCCTCTTCTCCATTTGTATCCTTCATTTACTGTGTATCTATTCATTTGCCCCTTCCACCCTTTTTGTTCAAAGCCTGAAGCAAAAATTATTCTGATATTACATATCCTCTTCCAATACCATGCACTATCTTGTGGTGGATTGTATTGCCACCAATCCTTCCCCTTTATGTATATGTGATTTACCCATTTAACCCATAATAAAACACCTTTTTGCTCTATATTCCGTACATATTTTGCCAAAGCTGCTTTATTCCAGGCCAAACATTCTTATATTCCTAATCCTCCCTCTCTTTTTGGTTAGCAGACAAGGTCTCATGCTACCAGTGGTGATTTATTTGTGACACTTTTCCCATCCCATAGGTAATTTCTACATATATCAATAATGTCTTTCATGACCCTTTTGGGAAGAAGGAATATGGATGCCCAGTATGAGTGCAAGTGTAGCAACACAGTGTTTACCAATTGAGTTCTCCCTGCATACGATAAGTTCCTGGATCCCCATCCCTTTATCTTTACTAGTATCTTGTTTATCAGCATTTCACAATCTACCGCACTTAGTTTCTTTGGGGATATAGGCACTCCCAGGTACTTAAATAGTAGTTTCCATTTCTTATATCCTGTCAGCTCACATATATCTTCCATCTCTCATCCATTCATATTTGCACAGAATATATTCAATTTATTTACATTAACTGTCATACCAGATGCATTTGAGAATGACTTGAGACCCTTTAGCATGAGCATTACTGATGCATACTCTCCTTTTCTAAATATTATCATATCATCCGCAAAATAAAGGTGTGTCAGCTTCAATCCTTTGCATTTTGTACGATAAGTAAAATTTTTCTGCTTAGTCACATGCCCCCGTAAAATATTCCATGCAAATCACAAACAGTAAGGGTGCTTTTATACATGGAGTAATAAAAAGGAAGGACATAATAGAGTGCTAAGTAGAATTGACAGGGTGATCACCAACAATGACTGGGTAAATAAATTGCCAGCATCTGAGGTTCTTTATATGCCAGCAGGAGTATATGATCACAGCCCTGCAATGATCAAATAGGAGGGAACATGTGCACCTAAGATGAGGATATTCAGATACTACAACATGTGAAGCATGAACAACTCCTTCATGACAAGAGTGGAGGGGAGCTGGAGACAACCAATACAGGGGACAAACATGTTTAGAGTAGTTGGGAAACTAAACAAACTTAAAAAAGTGTTGATCAAGTTAAACAAAGACAAGTTTGCAGAAGTATAGAAACATGGAGATGAAAGCATGAAGAAGCTGGTAGAATACCAAGAGAAAATACAAAAAGATCCCGAGAATGAAACATTAGGCAAAGAGGAGAAGGAATTAACAAAGAAATACATATACTGGAAGAAATCAAAATTAAACTACTTGCAGCAAAAGAGTAAAGTGCAATGGCTTAAATATGGAGACATGAACACAAGCTACTTTCACTCGGTGATCAAGGCAAAGTGAGCAGCAAGCAGAATATTCACAACAAGTATCGGGATCCTCATCCCTGCATCTCAACGTCCCCTCAAGGACGCTACACTTCTCGATGGCCTGCACCATCTCATAGTCCCTCTTCTTCAACTCGTTCCTTAGGGCCTGCATGTCCCTTCCCTCGCGAAACCACCTGCGAAGATCCCGATACTTGCTGCGATACTCAAAATATTTATCATTCAGTTTCACGAAGATTTCTTTACGCTTCTTCTCCCTCTGGGCACTTTTCAATCTCCAAAATCACCGTCTACAAATATAAAAAGGAAAGAAAAAAAAGTCAGAGCAAAGGACGCCCTGAAAAACGGGAAAAAAGGTCGAATCACAAACACTCACCCTAAGAGCAAGGCCAGCAATGCTTCTCGACAAAGCACTGTCATCTATTCCTTAAGGGTCTTACCCTCAACTTTGGAACAAAGAGGACCGAGGACAGGACTGCCTCCTCGATGTTCACCAATAAGTCACGATCCATAGGGATCGCAATAGTCCAAGTGGGCCCCTCCAACCTTACCTCGAGCTGAGTAAGCCCCTCTTCAATCATCTTCAAGTCATCTGCATAAACATCAGAACCTGACTCGTCGACTCTTCAGGGATGCATTTTTCCCTTTCGTCGGCAAGCAAAGAAGTATCAGCGGTTGTCTGAGAGGTCGAAGCCTCATCTCGCCGTGAAGGTTCAAAAACGTCGGCAGTTGTCCCCTCAGTCTCTACCCCCTCGGAATGAAGGGATACGTCTATGTTGACTTCAAGCGGCTTCAAAGCCTCGAGACTCGTCTTGATATCATCTCCCAAAATAATTGTCGTCGTCTCGTGCAGCGAAAAGTCCCCTTATGTTGTACCAATGGCCAGAACGACTCTGTCACTGGCATCCACGGACCTCCTCTTTTGAGGTTGGAGATCTCCATCACTGGTTGAAGGCTCATCATCCTTGTCGATGAGAGAGTATAAAGGAGGAGTTGAAATCTCCACGGCTGAAGTGGAAACAAAGGCGGGCACGACGGCAGGGGGTGTTAGAACAGAGATAGGATCGGCCGTAGTCTAAGCAGGGATGGAAACTAAGGGTGTAGTGGATTTTTTATTCCGGAATGAGGACGTGGGACCTCTCGACCTTCTCGTAGACCCCCTGGACAAAGCTAAGGAAAAATGGGAAAGAGAAAAATCAGCAAAGGAAAAATGGGAAAGAGGAAAATCAGCAAGTGTATACGGGCAAAGAAATCAAGTCATTGATGGTAGGGAAAAAGTTACCTGCTGAGGGAGGAAACGCCCTAAATCTTTGTGAGAAGCTCGACCAATTGCGTACCCCCGCTATATGAGGAGAATCTGTCTAACCTAATCAGCAATGTGGGTTATCATCTGAAGAGGTCGAGTAGTAGCTAGAGAAAGGAGAAAGCCGGTTAACCAACCCGTAATAAGGAGAACATTATAAACAAAAAGTATGTAATCTGATACGAGCACTCACAAGTAGGGTTCCAAATATCGGGGGAAGTCTCCGGCAGTGGACACTACATCTTTGGTCCTAACATAGAAGTAGTCAAGCTAGAAGTGCCAGCTAGCTTTATCGTCCATCCTCACCACCAAACATTTTCCTCCGCGGTGGAGATGATTCATCAAGGTCCCTCAGTAGAAATGAGGGGTGAAGAGATGGATCAGGTGGTGCACTGTAATGTCGACGCCGACCAATCTGGTGAATTTCGCCAACATCATAGCCACCTTAATGATATAAGGGGCAAGTTGTGCCGGGCACACATTGTAGTACTGGCATAAGTCTTGTATCAATGACAGTAAAGGGAACGAGTACCCAATCAAGAACGAGTATGTGTAAAGGGCGCAAAAGCCGTGATGGTGAACCGGAACCTCGCCGTCGCCCACTGGGATCAATTCCACGTGACCAGGCAGACCGAGTCTAACCTTGAGCTCAACTAATCGCTCAGCTGTCATTGCAGATTTAAACCTCTATCACCACTTCCGGCGCCTTTTGGAAGTCTGGTTTGGCATCAAGATATCAGGGTATGATTTCCTCTACAGTGGGTAAACTTTCCACCTCAGCAGCAGTTCCACCATCTTCCCCCTGGTCAAGAAAAACAACCTCTAAAGGAACGGAGTGATCTTCCATATGGATGTCTGATGGTTGCGGGGACATTGTTGCAGAAAAAAGATGGTGAAGCAAAAAAAAACAACTTTCAAGAACAACATGAAGTTGCAAGGATTCTGCGAAGAAGATGAAAGAGGAGCTCTGCTTAAGAAGATGAATGAGTTTGGAAAAGTATCAAAATCAACAAACCATCCCCTATTTATAAGGCTTGGGGGCACCAAAATTGAAATGGCATGTCATAATTAGCATGAAGATCGAAACAGCAGAACCAATCAAGGGTCATACTTGAATTGATGTGATACGTCGGGAAAAAGCGTCATTATGACACATGAGTGATATCACCTTTTTTCTTGGACCAGATGGCTCTAACGGACCTACCGTGAAATTCAAAGAATTCAAAATGTGCGGCCCTCAGAAAGCCATGTTACCCTGTTTTCACGACCATGACCTATATAGCCAGCTAAAATTATAGCATAAACGATATTGTCTACTCATCGACCTCGTCTGTGAGGACGACCTCGATAAGCGGAGGGACTAACTGTATAGGCCAAAAATTATCTTTGATATAGACAAGCCACGTCAGTACTACTATAGCCTTCATCGACCTCCACGTGCTATCAGTAAGGTCCCCACAAAGATCGGCCTTGGGGAGAAGTGACCTCGAAGCGATTGAAGATGCGGTCGAAGAGTCAGCAAAGATCAAGGTCGCGAAGTCACCGTAGTTCAAGGTCGAGGTCGAGCACTTTAGACAGAGTTATAACGGCTAGTTCTAAGATAAGATATAAACTAGAATATCCCAGTGGATATTTTCTGCATATGTACTATTAGGATTATTAGGGACATGTTCCCTAGAAATAGAAAGAGACACAATGATAGGGGACATGAGATATTTATTTGTAAAATACATCTTGACATTATAGAGAGAATTTGGTCTTATTACAAGCATACAAAAATAACACTTTTACTAAGAGTATTGTCCACACTTTTTCACTGGATCCGAGAATAACTCGAATATTCAAAGGTTTATCAATCATCCATCATTGTGAGACAGAGCTTCCAGTGATTTCATCCTTTCTCAGGTGACTTATACGTTTTATTTATATAATTATTATTTATTACTATTCATCACTATTTAATGCTACATTTCTTCTTTTTGGGTTCTTGAATATTATTATTATTGTGCACCATCATAATTTTTGGAATAGATATACGTGTTTGTTTGCCATAATACCGAGAATTTTGTCTTTAGGATATTATTATTAACCAATATTAACCCTTATTTGTATAAATCAAATTAGTTGAACTAAGATTTATATTTTTGGTCAAACAACTAGCATTGCTTATTACGACTATCGTAGGTCCTGCACTCAAAATTTCATCGTATAGGTACAATGATAGGTTGATAATGAAAAATGGCAAGTGAATCTTTAATTTGATATTTGATGCAATAAACATAGTTTGAGAGCATAGTAATACGATAGATAAAAAATAAAAAAAATTAGGGAGAATTTATTTTTTTTTGTGAAAGAAATATTTTATTGAACCTCACCAGACAAAGCTATTTACACGAGGTATATCCCTACCATAATCTATAGGCTATTCTATCTAGTTCAACACCAAAACTTTATCTTCCTTGAGCATCCCTACTAGGTAGGTATGCCCAGTTAAATTCTAGTTCTACACTTTTGCATAGTCTTTGCTTTTTCCTATCTGTACAAATGATTGATCCACTCTATTTCTTTCCTATTCTTTCTGTTAGTCACTATGAGTTGCAGACCGTATTTGCCATCCTCTTTTATGCTCTTCCACATATTTGTTGGCATTGGCACTTTCTGATTCCATAAAGCTTCATTCCTTGCTCGCCATATTCCATATATTATTGTTGGGATGATTGAGGTCACAAAACCTCGTCATATTCTCCATTTTATACATATTCCTATTTTCCTCCAAATGCTCTGCATATCTGGTTATTTTTGCTTTATTCCCAACCAGTTGTATAGTTCTTCGAAGCATCTTCTAGAAAGTTGGCACTCAAAGTACAGATGATGTACTGTTTTATCCTGCATTCCACATAGTAGACATGTTCTCTCCTGGCTCAATCACATCATATGCAGTCTGTCTCTTGTAAGTAGTCTCCGTCTTATGATCAACCAGCCTATAAAGCAGTGGTTTGAAATATTTAATCTATTCCAAATCCATCGTGCATATGTTCACTTAGGTGATGCTCCTCTTCTCCATTTGTATCCTTCATTTACTGTGTATCTATTCATTTGCCCCTTCCACCCTTTTTGTTCAAAGCCTGAAGCAAAAATTATTCTGATATTACATATCCTCTTCCAATACCATGCACTATCTTGTGGTGGATTGTATTGCCACCAATCCTTCCCCTTTATGTATATGTGATTTACCTATTTAACCCATAATAAAATACCTTTTTGCTCTATATTCCGTACATATTTTGCCAAAGCTACTTTATTACAGGCCAAACATTCTTATATTCCTAATTCTCCCTCTCTTTTTGGTCAGCAGACAAGGTCTCATGCTACCAGTGGTGATTTGTTTGTGACACTTTTCCCATCCCATAGGTAATTTCTACATATATCTATAATGTCTTTCATGACCCTTTTGGGAAGAAGGAATATGGATGCCCAGTATGAGTACAGTGTTTATCAATTGAGTTCTCCCTACATACGATAAGTTCCTAGATCCCCATCCCTTTATCCTTACTTGTATCTTGTCTATCAGCATTTCACAATCTACCGCACTTAGTTTCTTTGGGGATATAGGCACTCCCAAGTACTTAAATAGTAGTTTCCCTTTCTTATATCTTGTCATCTTACATATATCTTTTATATCTCTTCCATTCATATTTGCACAAAAAATATTCGATTTATTTACATTAACTGTCATACTAGATGCATTTGAGAATAACTTGAGACCCCTTAGCTTGAGCATTACTGATGCATACTCTCCTTTGCTAAATATTATCATATCATCCGCAAAACAAAGGTGTGTCAGCTTCAATTCTTTGTATTTTGTATGATAAGTAAACTCTTTTTGCTTTGCCACATGCCCCATGATTCACGCAAAATATTACATGCAAATCACAAACAGTAAGGGGGATATTGGGTCCCCATGTGTTAGTCCTCTTTTCCCATTTATTTTGCCATAACATCCTCCATTGAAATTTATGTTATAGCTGGTTGTTGCGATACATGCCATAATCCACCTAATGAATAGACTAAGGAAGTTTATTGCATGCATCATTTTCTCCACAAACTTCCATTCAATAGAATCATATGCCTTTTTCAAATCCACCTTGATCAAGCAGCTTTTAGTAGTTTGCTTCCTACTATACAATCTGACTAAATCTTGACAAATCAGAATGTTCTACACTATTGTTTTCCCTGCCACAAAAGCACTTTGGTTTTGTGAGATGATGTCTGGCAGTACCACTATCAATCTGTTACACAGCATCTTTGAGATTATCTTGTTTACCACATTACAACATGCTATGGGTCTATAATCTTCAACTGTTGCAGCATGAGAAGTTTTTGGTATGAGGGTGATCATTGTACTATTAAAATCTTTGAGCACTTTCCCAGATTAGAACAATTCCAGCACAGCTGCAATGATATCCTCCCCTAAAATGTTCCAGCTATCCTTGAAGAATTGACTGCCATACCCATCAGGTCCTGGTGCCTTTGTCCCTTCTATATCCCATAGTGCTTTTTTAACTTCCTTTTGTAAAAATTCTCTTATCAGCTGATTTCTTTGTTTTTCTTAGACAATTTGTCCTTCTTTGACTATGTGGCTTGCCGCATGATCTCTGTTCTGCTTGTCAGTGCCCAGTAAACTTGTATAGAATTCCTTGAAAGCATCAGTTACTGCATCTGTTGATTGGACTATTTCTCCTTGCATATTCTAGATTGTGAATATTCTGCTTGCTGCTCTCTTTACCTTGATCACCGAGTGGAAGTGGCTTGTGTTCATGTCTCCATATTTAAGCTATTGCACTTTACTCTTTTTTTGCAAGTAGTTTAATTTTGCTTCCTTCCAGTATATGTATTTCTTTGTCAATTCCTTCTCCTTTTTGCCTAATGTTTCATTCCTGGGATCGTTTTGTATTTTCTCTTGGCATTCTACCAGCTTCTTCATGCTTTCATCTTCATGTTTTTCTACTTCTGAAAACTTGTCTTTGTTTAACTTGATCAACACGTTTTAAGTCTGTTTAGTTTCTCCACTACTCTAAACATATTTGTCCCCTGTATTGGTTGTCTCCAGCTCCCCTCTACTCTTGTCATGAAGGAATTGTCCATGCTCCACATGTTGTAGTATCTGAATATCCTCATCTTAGGTACACATGTTCCCTCCCATTTGATCATTGCATGACTATGATCATATACTCCTGCTGGCATATAAAGAACCTTAGATGCTGGCAATTTATTCACCCAGTCATTGTTGGTGATCACCCTGTCAATTCTACTTGGCACTCTATCATGTCCTTGCTGTTTATTACTCCATGTATAAAAGCACCCTGATGATTTCAGTTCTTGAAGTCCACATTGTTCCACACATTCCTTAAACTCCTTTATTTTTGCATATGTCACCTTGTTTCCCACTCTATCCTCTTGACTAAGTATAGAGTTGAAGTCTCCCATAATTGCTCATGCCCCTACCATTTGATTAGCTATCATCCTTATGTCTCTCCACGAGTCAGACCTTAGTGGTGGGTCATTGAATCCATATACCATTGTCACATTAATCCTCTTCCATGTGCTACTGTGAGTTATGATACTATGAATGAGTTATTTTGTCACCATTTCCACTTTTATAGTGAAGACCTAAGGCCTCCACAATATCCATATTCTTCCTGCATTATGTTTAGAGTGATTTGTAGTATAAGACCACCTTGTACAAAGATTAAGAGCATCTTTATTTGCCTTAGCTCTCTTAATCTTTGTTTTTAAGAGCCCAAACAGTCCAACCTGGTGTCTTTGAAGGAATAGATTCACTTCCTTCTGTTTGGTTGTCTTGTTTAGGCCCCCGGTGTTCCACAACCCAATACTATCCATTAGGGATGTAGGGGTTAGGCCCCCCAGCCTTCCCTGATTTGTTATCATTTCCTTGTGGCTCCATCTGCCTTTCTTTAGACTGCTCCTCCCCTTCATTCATTCCATTGATCTTGTTGCTCACTTATGTAACTGTAGCATAGGTGTTGTGATTGCTTCCTCGACTTCTCCATGCTTTCTTCCCTTATACCACTTGCCATGCTTCCTGTTATTTTTTGTTATTTCCTGCCTGATTCTTATTTCCTTGTGTTTCCTGCTGCTTGTCATTGTTACTCTCATTTTCTATTAGGATAATGTCGCTTACTTCATTGTGTTGTTGTTCCTTTGGTTTCTCCTTGTCCTTGTAGCCATTTGTATTGTTATTGCCTATTTCTTTGTTGATTTCCCCCTGCCTTGTCCTACTTTATTTGCTTCCTACATTCTCTAATATTATATCTAAAGTTGCCACATGCTTTACAAAATACTGGTTTCCATTCATATCTAACCTCTTGCTCAATGATCGCACTACAATCATTCTCAAACATCACCATATCTGGATACATCTGATCTGGTTCAACTTCAACCAAAATTCTTGCAAATTATAGCATCTGCTTTTGTGTTGTTGCTCTGTCCGCTTTCAGTGGGTTGCCTACCATTCCTGCAATTTTTGTTAGAGCATTTTGACCCCAGTATTTGATATCCAGATTCATCAGTCTAATCCATACATGAATTTTATCAACCACCTGCTTGTCAAATTTAATGTCCGGTCTCCATGGTTTAACCACCATTGGCTTTTTGTCAAACATTCTAATTCCTTCCTCCACCACCTTCTCCTTGTTCTCCAGTAAGTGGAATCTTACTATGAACACACCTCTGTTCACCTGAACTATTTTATCTATCCCCAATTATCCCCATACTCTTTTGAAGTAGCCCTCCATAACAGTTTGCGTTGGATTTGATCCTAAGACATAGCAAATTACTGCAGATCTCAAGTAGATTATCTCATCATTTATGTCTTCCATTGTAATTTTCACATTTCCCCTCAATTGTTCTTTCTTGTAAGGTCGTACCCTTCACTCTGTTCACCTTTCCCTACAATTCCACTCCAATTTTCCCCTATTTTTGGTGTTTTTTCATGGCGTTGTTTTCCTATTAGTTCCGATTCACTTACCTCTTCCTCCGTTCGATCTGCCCATGATTTTGTTGTCGGTGTGTTCTCCACCATTGTTGATGTCAACGCCATTGTTCTCTCTAAATCTAATGGAGTTATGCATTAAATTGCATTGACATTCCGAAATTTCTTTGCCTCCGATGACAGTGGAACTTTTTTTAGGTCTCTTCTGGTTGGATTGAGTTGTACGGTACTCTCTCATCCTCCATATTTCCTTGCCATATCAGCTACTGCTGAGAGGAGAGCTCATGTTTTAGAGAGAGAAAGTTTGCCTTCTTGATGATGAACTTAGGGAGAATTTTAGACCTTCCTATAAATTTTGCTTTATAACACTGACGCCTTTATGCTTTACAATAGTATACTTACCTCCCTTATATTCATTTAGATGTAACAAATCTTTTTAGCTTTTTATTATTAATGTAAAAAGTAAAATATGACAGATGTACCCTTATTAAATATAATATAAACTCTTTTAATTAATCCATAACTTTACGAATATCATATTTTAACAAACTCTTGCCAGTTTTATGCATACGTTTTAGTTTTACCTAGTTCTACATAAGTGGAATTTGGTCCTCGTGTGGCTATGTTGAATTATTTGGATGTTCTATAAAAGAAGAAGGCAAGCGGTTTTTGAACTTCTTCATCTGTCTGTCTTTAGTGTAAATGAAACAAATAATGTTTATTCTACTCTATCTGCATAGAATCAGGAGGACTGTTGATGGAAAAAAACTGATAATTGAATAGTAGTAAAGGACATGTGGGGAAGGAAACTGGTATGTAATGCGAAAGGTGTAATTCGTGTAACTGTATAGCTTTATGTATGCCATGGTTATTGTTTTATTGTGGATATATAGTCAAGTTTTAGTTAAATGGACCACTTTGCATTGTTGATCGAATTGAGCTGTGCAACCCCAAGATTGAGTATGTAAGTGATTACTTAGCATTTTATATCCTTGTTTTAATATTTTGTTTCCCTTGGTCAATGATTATAGTTTTTGAATTGAGACAGTATATGAACATATGTTATGTCATGGGCGGCTTTCCATCCATGCCCCATTACCCTTTGGTCGCGCCCGCCTCCCAATGCCTAGCACCATGGACGGCCATGTGGTCTCGAACACGCCAAGTGACAAGCACGCTTGTGCCTATGTCGCCCCACTGATAGCCCTTGCTAGTGCCCAGCCGCATGCAGATGCCAACAGCATCACACACATGCACAAATAGCGTTGCGCTCGCAGACTCTGATACTAAAGACAATGTTGCTGCCAACGGACCTGCTTCTGCTTTGTAGGAATCTAGTTCCTTTTCATTATAAATATAGAGTAGTTTTACTTCATGTACTTCCACTATGTCTCTCTAGCTTAGTTAAGTCAAGTTCTGTAACTTTGATTTATTTGTTTTAAGCATTATTAGGGGGGATCAAACAATCAAACTTTCAAGCAAGCAAACACTTCTCTGTACCGGTATCCCTCTCTCTCGACACCGTGTTGCTTTCTGTAATAGCTTTCATTAATGCAATCAAGTTTTCTTTTATTCTCATTCTCTTTTCTATTCTTTCAATTGCTATTGACATTGGTTTTCCTGTATAGCACTGACAATCTTATCTAGCGTACAGAGGGGACCCCAGTTGGCGGATAGTAATTGCACGTACATCGGTTACTTAGCCTTATGTTGTCCTTCCAAGGAATCTCAGGAAGGCACTGCGTAATAGTTGGTATCAGAGCCTAGGCTCGATATCAGACGAGGGAACACATTGCTATTACCACCATTCTGACCATGGTAAATTATGGGGACCGCATTGTGGCCCTTGAAGAAATGATTAATGTATTACAACCAATTGTGAATATGGTGCCTGATCTAAGAACCAGCTTAGTGCAAAGGTTGGATGACCTGGACCGCAGGATACAGTAGGCCGAAGGTGATATTACAAACATTAGTCGTGACTTTGAAGGAGACCGCCAAATGGCAGCCAAATTTTTCAATACATTTGAGGTCCTCCAATAGGAGCAGACCGAGGATTTAGCCTATAGGGCACAAGAGTCATATAGGGTGACTACCATGCAGAAAACCATAGACAACTTGACAGGCCAGCTCAATATTGTCAATGCTGCACTACAAGGCCTACTTCGAGGAAGCGGAAACCAGATCGAGAGTGCTGTGAACCTTGCCCATGTGCTACAAAAGCTGAAGATTCCTGAGACAAAATCATACAATGGAGCTCGGAATTCCAAGGAAGTGGAGAACTTCATCTTCGACATCAAATAATACTTCGATACCGTGGAGGAGTTAGAAGAAGCAAAAAAGATAGCAAATGTTGCCATATATCTTCAGGGTGATGCTAAGGTCTGGTCGAGGGTGAAATACAAAGCCATCAGGGTCAGTAAAGACACTCTCGAGACATGGGCAGAACTGAAGGTAGCCATACGCCTACAGTTTTTCTCGAAATAGTTGAGTAAAATGCACAGAGAAAGCTGCGGGAGCTCTATCAGACCAAGTCAGTGCGGGATTACGTGCAGGAATTCTCCAGGCTCATATTGAACATACGGGATATGGGGGACAAAGACAAACCCTTCACATTCCTGGAAGGGTTGAAACCTTATGCCCGTATGGAGCTGCAAAGACAAAGGTTAGACGCTTTACCCAAGGTAATCCAAGTAGCGAAATGCCTTGGGGACTATCAAGTGAGAGCTCAGAAAAATAGGCCTCAACTGCCTGTCCGGGGAGGATACAAAGGGGGCCAGCCTAGCAATGGTGGCCCTAGCAGAAGTGGAGGAGATCGAAGTGCAACCAAATCTAAGACTCCTTCCTTAGGCATCAATAATTCTGCTCTCACAACAACGATCGGGGGAGGAAGCCCCTTTCAGGATGCCATCATTGCGGCGGACCACATTGGACCAATGAATGCCCACAGGCACAGATGAACGCCCATCAAACTTATGATGATGAGACGGATGACGACACTGATGATGCTGACCAGACAGAACAAATAGGTGCCTTCAACGCACTTGTTTGTTCTATTTATGAGGCCTTAGAGGGAACCAGTGTTAGTATCCGTAAGAAGAATAACCCATGTTCAACCACTAAGAAAGGGAAAAAGAAGGCAGATAGGGGCCTCATCTTAACCAAGAGAAGACCTTGATGTTCGTCGAGATGAAAGTTAATGGCAAGCCCATTCGGGCGATGATAGACACGGGTGCTACTCACAACTACTTAGCCTCAACTCGGGTAGAGTGTCTTGGTCTAGTTGTGGGAAAGGGAAGGATTCGTGTCAAGGCTATCAATGCACCGCCTCCACCAGTGGGTGGAATAGCCAAAGGAGTTCCAGTGAAGCTTGGTCCTTGAGAAGGAAAACTCAGCTTACGTGTGGTGATCATAGATGACTTCGAGATGATAGTTGGATTGGAATTCATGAGGCAGACCAACACCATTCCTATACCTTATGCAGACATTCTACTGATGATGGAAGCAAACAGGTCCAAGCCCTGCATTATCCTATGCACAACCATAAAGATGGTCATGGAGAACACCCCGACCTTGCAGTTGAAGAAAGGAGTCAAAATACATTAACTTATGTTCCTGGATACCCTATGTATTGAAGATATTGAATGCTCTTCGGGTCCCATTCCTACACCCGTGAAAAAGCTTCTAAAAGAGTTTGAAGATGTAATGCCACATGACATGCCAAAGAGACTACCGCCTAGGTGTATTGTGGACCATGAGATTGAGTTGGTGTCGGGTGCGAAGCTACCTACCCGAGCGCCTTACAGAATGTCACAACCCAAACTCACCGAGCTTCGGAGACAGTTGACAAAAATGCTGGACACGGGGATCATTGTGCCCTCCAAGTCCCCTTATGGATCCCCTGTGTTGTTCCAAAAGAAACATGATGGCACCATATGACTCTGTGTGGATTATCGGGCCTTGAACAAAATCACCATGAAAAATAAGTACTCTATCCCACTAATGGAAGACATGTTCTATAGACTGGGTGGTGCTATAATGTTCACAAAAATAGACCTGAAAATAGGTTACTGGAAAGTCCATATTGCTGAGGGAGATGAACACAAGACGACATGTGTGACAAGATATGGGTCGTACGAATTCCTGGTCATGCCATTAGGCTTGACTAATGCTCCAGCCACATTTTTTGCCCTGATGAACCAGGTTTTTCGAGAATATTTTGATGAATTCGTAGTGGTCTACTTGGACAACATTGTGGTATATAGCAAAACATTGGAGGAGCACCTGCGGAAGGTCCTAGCCCGACTGCGGGATCACGAATTATATGTGAAGCTATCCAAGTTCTGCTTCGCTCAAAATAGATTGACTTCCTCGGACATGTCATCAAAGAAGGGCGGATCAAGATGGACTAACAAAAGATTCAGGATGTCACAGATTGGCCGCCGCCTAAGGATATCCACGCCTTGAGGGCGTTTTGTCCTATGCAACTTTAATCGGCGGTTTGTGAAAAATTACTCTCTCATTGTAGTGTTGTTGACAGAACTCCTAAAGAAAGCCACACCATGGGATTGGAGTCCCAGGTGAGCAGTGGCCTTCAACGCATTGAAAGCGGCTATGTCTAGTAGCCTCGTCTTAGCCCTCCCTGATTTGGCCAAGCCGTTCGAAGTACAAACGAATGCCTCTGACTATGCTCTGGGTGGAGTCTTGCTACAAGAGGGGCATCCAATCGGTACGAGATCCGGAAGTTGAAGGATGCAAAATGGTGCTACACCACCCATGAAAAAGAATTATTGTTGTCGTCCACTGCTTACGCCTTTAGAGGAACTACCTATTGGGAACCCCGTTCACAGTCAAGATAGATAACATGGTAGTTAGCCATTTCATGACCCAGCCAAAGCTGAATGGCTGACAGGTCAGGTGGTAGAAACTCCTAGCAATATTTCACTTCAACTTGGAGTACCGAAGTGGGAAGACGAACCAAGTTGTTGATGCGCTTAGTTGGAGGGCTGACCTAGCATCGATTTGCCTACTCACCATCCTAAGGGGGAGAGAAATGGCCACCACTATAAAAGACCAAATACAGGATCTACTCACCAAGGATCCTGCTGCACGGTATTTGGTCGATTTGGTAGGACATGGCAAGACTTACCACTTCTACGTGGAAGATGGATTCCTAAAGGTGAAAGGGATTTGACTGTATGTTCCTAAAAGAGGTGATCTGCAAAGGACTCTTCTAATAGAATGCCATGATACTTTGTGGGTCGGCCACCTAGGTGAAGAACACACCATGGCGTTGTTGCGTCGTGCTTATTATTGGCGTCAAATGGTTGATGATGTTGCGCAGTATGTGAAGACTTTCCTAGTATGCCAGAAAGACAAGTCAGGTCGCTTGACACAAGCGGGACTTTTGGAGCCATTGCCTATTCTAAAGAGACCTTGGGAAAGCGTGTCTTTAGATTTCATCACCGGATTGCCCAAGGTAGGAGATCTTACAACTATCTTGGTTGTGGTAAATAGGTTTTCCAAGTATGCCACATTTATAGCAACTCCAAAATATATATCAGTCGAAGATACAGATCAACTATTCTTCTCTCATGTTGTCAAATATTGGGGTCTGCTTAAAGACATCGTTAGTGATCACGACTCTCACTTCACTAGCAACTTTTGGACTCAACTCTTTAAGTGTCTCGGGTCCAAGTTGAGCTACAGTTCAAGTTTCCATCCGCAATCTGATGGCCATATGGTGCGTTCAATGGCATGTTGGAAGAATACCTCCACCATTTTGTTACCAGATCATAGAAGAATTGGGTGAAGCTTCTGGATGCTGCACAGCTGTGTTTCAATTCAAAAAAGATCTCTAGTAGAAATAGAAGCACTTTTGAAATTGTTACCGGACAGTAACCGCTACTCCCACACACTATAAATGCCCCAAACATGTCGAAATCTCCTCGAGCTGCTAGTTTCTTAAAGGAATGGAAGCGAAATTTGGAGATAGTGCAGAGTTATCTTGTCAAAGCCCAAAAGCAGATGAAAAAGCATGCTGATCAAAATCGTCGCTTTGTTGAATACCAAGTAGGATACAAAGTGATGGTGAAAATCTCAAAGTGATACTTGTTTGCAGGGGTCTATGACCCTCGCCTGTTACAAAAGTACATTGGACCCTTGTCCATTAAGAAGCGCATTGGGAAAGTTGCATATCGGGTGGATACCCTAGCTTGGTGGAAGATTCCTCCAGTCTTCCATGTCAGCCTTCTGAAACCTTTTCGGGAAGACATGGAGGATCCTTCGCGGAGCCAACTCACAATACCCAATATTCAAGGCCCTAATTCAACAGGGAAAAGGCATGCAGAACTATTCTCGATGATCGAGTGATTCATGCTTCAAGGAAAGATCACCAATAGTTCCTGGTGAAATAGCAGGGATATGATACATAGGAGAATACTTGGGAGAGGGGAACAAACCTCAAAGCTTACAAGAGTCTGATCGATGATTATCTTGCAAGTAAGGTGTCTAGGACATCGCCAAATCAAGTGGGGGAGAATGTCATGGGCGGCTTTCCAACCATGCCCCATGACCCCTTGGACGCTCCTCATGGCGTCTTGGCAAGCCTCCCAACGCCTAGCGCCATGGACGGCCCCGTGGTCTTGGCAGCGCTAAGTGACAAGCGCGCATGTGCCTATGTCACCCTATCGATAGCCCACGCTAGTGCCCAACCACATGCAGATGCCAACAGCATTGTGCGCACAGACAGCGCCGTGAGCGCAGACGTTGATGCTAAAGACAAGATTTCTGCCAATGGACCTACTTCTACTTTGTAAGAATCTAAGTTCTTTTCATCGTAAATATAGAGGAGTTTTACTTTATGTACTTCCATTATGTCTCTCTAGCTTAATTAGGTCAAGTCTTGTTACTTTGGTTTATTTTTTTAAAGCATTATTAGGGGGGTCAAGCAATCAAACTTTCAAGTAAGCAAATAATTCTCTATACTAGTGTCCCTCCCCCTCGATACCGTGTTGCTTTCTGTAATAGATTTTATTAATGCAATCAAGTTTTCTTTCATTCTCACTCTCTTTTTTGTTCTCTCAATTGCTATTGACATTGGTTTTCTCATGCGGTACCGACAGTCTTGTCTAGCATACGGAGGGAAGCCCAGTTAGTGGATAGTAACCGCGGTGCGGACATCAGTTGCTTAGTCTTACATCGCTCTTCCAAGGAATCTCAGGAAGGCGTCGCGTATCGTGCCTTGTACTTGATTGTGTGATTAGTTGTAGACGAGCTAGGAATATTTTCATTTTCTCATGTAAATTTTGTACACGTGATTTCAGAGTTTATAATACAAGGGTATTGACTGCTTGTCTTATTATTGCCCTTCTTTTCAAATTACATTTTTGGTTTATATTCAGTAATATTTACTGTAATGTGAACATTTTGGTTTATATTCAGTACAGGGGCGGCTCAAGAAGATTGGTGGCCTAAAGCCAATTTTTAATCTGGGGCCCTTCGGAAGGAAAAAAAATTCATCTATATTTTTAATTGAAGTCTATTTTTTTAGCTTTTTAAGATGTAAAGTTGTTAATAGTTTCTTTTATAAATAATTTAATCTCTCCTAAGATATTGTTGATCTTAGATAATAGAATCAGATTCAAGAAGTTTATAACTTGATATCGAAATAATTTTTGATGTACTAATATACTTGTTGAAACGCTTGAAACCTGAGGGGGAAAAAGGGGAAAAGGGAAAAAAAGAATGCGCAATATAGTTTTATTCAACGATACTCTTCAACTCTTGTTTTTAATAGAAAAAATAAAACTCTTTTCTTTCTACAAAGAACAATATAACTTATCGAGAACTTAAGCTTTTTTGCAGAATGTAGTACACATTTTCTGATGAGAAAGATAAAAAATAAGACTTGGACTATTGAAGATTCAAAAAAACGGATTCTAAAAGTTTATTACAGGTTTTTAGTGAAAAATGTAAAAGGAGAATAATAATATAGGTACCTCACTAATGATGTCAATCGTAAAATTTAAATAATGAAAAATTTTATATTCGCGACAAGGGTTTAGGGGGAGTGATTCTCTTTCTCCAATATTTGCTCAAACGGTTACATCAATACGAAATTTTTTTTTTTTTTCTTTTAACATACCTAATATATGTAGACTCTTACTCTAAAGATTGTTGTGAGATGTATATGATCCAACCTACCTTAATTAGGTATATCGGGTTCGAGTCCCATGGTTAAAAAAATCCTAATAAAATGTGTTCTCTCTTTTGCTAGACTTTACACTGTACGAATCTAGATTAGTTAGAATCTTAATACAATTACGAGTAGAAAACAAAAAGAAAAATTTGGGGCCCTCAAAATTTGAGGGCCTAAAAGCTTTTGCTTTAGTGGCCTAAAAGCCCCTGATTTAGTAATATTTACTGTGATTTGAAGATAATGCCGATGGAGGACCTTTATTTAGTCCTATACTTCTGGTTAGTGGTGGCAAAATGGATAAAAAAAAATAATTATTCATCTATATTATTCACTAAAATTTACCTTTAATTTGGGGTTGCTCAAGAAAATCATAAATACCAGTTTGAACCATGAAATTGTGTTATAGATGACATAAAAAGGTTAGATGGTTTGTACCCACAACGAACACCCCATTTGTGTTATAGATGACAATATAAACAAACTACATAGCCAAAAATTAACCACAACACTTGCCTTCCGATCTAAACAGAAAGAAAAAGAACAGGGGAAATAATTAAGACAAAAAAGCTAATAAATCATTACGTATTGCAAAAATAATATTAGTCACTACTGTCATTGAATTGATCAAAAGATTAGTCATGTGTTGGCGCAAATTAAACTGGAGCCCTACAAAACGGACATGCATTCTTTTGCAACAACCACTTCTGGACGCAACCTGCATGAAATTCATGGCCACATTGAAGTGTGCCAACGATATCTTCATCTTTATACTCAAGTAAACAAATGGCACATGTTTCTTGTTCCTCCTCATCATCTATATCCATTGCAAGAGCATTATAAGTACTTATTTCAACCTCAAACTTCTCTTCTTCTTCTTCTAGTATTTCTTCATCCTCGAACTCGTCTTCTTCTTCTTCTTCTACTATTTCTTCGTGTGTGGGTAAGACTTCAGCATTCCTCCTTCTCAGCTGATCGTTGACGCAATCTACATGAAACGCATCTCCATATGGAAGTGTCACTATTAATATATCTTCATTCTGAAGTTCAAGACAACATATGAAACAATATGCTTGTTCCTTACCATCATCTATATGCATAGCACGAGCATAGTAATAAGTTGGTGGTTCCAAATATCCAAACATGTCGTGATCCACTAGTTCATTATTATTGTCTTCCTCCTCTTCATCTGTTTCTTCTTCATCAATTTCATCACTATAATTTATATCATGATCAAGAATAAGTTGTGGCACATAGTTATAATTCACACTCATTCGTGGCTTTCGAATAATAAGAGGCTGTTGTTGGTTCATTCTTTGCAAGTAAAAAACATCATCAGGTGGTAATGTACGAGTAGCAAAGCAAGAACAATATTCATGATCATGAGACATGTTTCTTGGAAGAAAAGATACTCAGGATTTTTGTTAGGTTTTGAGAAAACGAATACAAAGGACACTTTAATCTATCGTATTTATAGGACAAAGGAAGTATTACCGAATTTAATGGGGAGTAGGATTTTTAAAGTTTTTGTTTCCTTTCTAGCTTTACCCCCACGTTTCCTTTCCCCAACATGCTAGGAGTAGGATTTAGGTAAAGAAAATACACAAAATTATTCAAATATTTACTGCCAATGACAATTAAATTTTATTTACTAAAGTATAAAAAATCACAAAAATATTAAATTTTGTAATCAATATAAATATAGTTAAGTAATAATAGAATAGTAGACATCATATGTAATTACTTAATCATTACATGATGGTTTAAATATATTATTAAATATGTGTTAATGATATATGGATAGTTTAGTAAATATATCCGTTTTATGCAATTGTATTTATAGTCGAGACTTGAGAGACATATATGTTAATTTAATTAGAGAGTATACTTTAGAATATATAATTTTTTTAAGAATATTTTTGTTTTGAAAAAATAGTTTTTATGCTGCCATGCAGAAGTTATAGATTTCTGTTTCTTCTCCCGAAAAATCGATCATCCTACTATATATTCAAAATACTCTCTCAAAAGTGTGGTCATATACTTTTTTTCTCCAAAATAAGTACTCTTTTAAAGGGAAAAAATATAAGTATTTCTAGTTTCTACAAGCGTACCGTACGTCTTATAAGTATATGCGTTAGAGTTTTCATTCCTGCGATCAAATGTTCTTATAAACTCGGTATTATATTCACAATTTTAAACAAAAGAAACAGATAAAGAGACATTTATGAATGAAAGACGCAATTGAGTCAATAAAATCAAAGGCGGAACCCGAATTTAAAGTTAACGGGCTCCTACTACTATATGAAGTTAATATACAATAATTTATGGGTTCACAATATAATATTTATAGATATTTAATAAATTTTTTAGTATAAATATAAAGTATGAACAAAAACTACTGGGTTCCAGTGAACCAGGTCTTCAAGCTCTACATCCGCCCCTGAATAAAATACCTTTTTGCTTGTAAATCGAGTTAGATCAAACAATCAAAGTTTTTCAGATCCCATGCTTTATGATTCTTTTATTTTATTTTCACTAGGTGTCCGATATCTCCGTTGGAGTCCCAACTAATACGAAAACGCTTCCTACTTATTTTTTAGCTAATTTATGAAAGTGTCCCTTTTTAGGCATTTTGTTCATATTCTAATCTGTCATGTATGTACAAACTAACAAAATAGGGCAAATATTTGTAGTAAATTAATTATCATTCGAGGAAAAACTAATCCTTGCAAAATTGTTAAGTAGGTCAGGACGAAGCAAATTTGCATATCTTATATGTCCCTATCTGAGATAAATTTCAATTAACTGGGGAAAATAGAGGGTTCGTTGGACTAACAAAACTAATGCAAAATTAACATTTTTGAATACATCATTAGTCAACTATTCAGACCAATGGAAACTCCGAACTCGTCATGATGGTGATGATGTTAATTTTAAAAAGAAAATCAAGTTAATCAACTATGAAAAAAAATCAACTAATTAAAGGTAAAGTGAGTATTTTGAGAATTTAGGTGGACAGATAAGTGTCGGCTATTATAGAAGAGATTTCCACATAGAAATATAGAACTGGACCACTCTTTAAATTCTATATTCCTCGAATTTAATGTCCATAAATAACTCCGAATAGATAATTTGCCGTTAAATGGGGGGTTTGGTTGATTTTTGGCAGGTCGAAATGGGCTAGTTAATAAATAGGCGGGTCAATGACCCACCCAAACATAACTTGGACTAAAATGATGGGTTAAGGTGTGCTAAAATTTGGGTTATAGCCCAACCCACGCAACTTTTACCAAGTTTTAATTAAGGAAATTTTACCTCCTATACCAAAGGTATACACCCTATTTATTATAAACCAAAATTATTTTAAAATATTATTTTCTATAGCTACTTTTTATATTTTATAGCAAAATAAGTATTTCATACCATTGAGGCATGAAATAAGGCATGAAATAAGCTATTTATGTTTTTCCTCTCTCTTAGACATCTGGACATACATATTTTTAAGAGATTGTCGCTACTATATTCATGAATACATAGCGTGAATACATGTGAATACATGCGCGTACAGCTGGATTGTCCTGATTTTAGGCGCTTTTTGCTGCTGTATTCATGAATACAACAGCGCGAATACATGTGAATACACTATCGTAACAACTAGATAGTAGCTATAGGAAGTAATTATGTATATGGTAGCTATAGGAAGTTAATAGCCGCTAAACAATAGTGGTTTCTGAAAATTCCTCTTTAATTAATGTGTATTGTTTTCTTATAAATTGAATAATTATCAAATAAGATATTTTTTCTTTTGTTATGGTCATATATAATATCAAATAAAAAAATTTATTTTAAAGATATTCTGCAAAGTTACTCTTAGATTAATTTGGGTTAAAAATCAACCCCACTTTAAATAGACTAAAATGGATTGAGTCAAGATGAGTTGAATTTAATAAATAAACGGGTCAATAACCAGTCCAACCTTGGACGGATTGAACGAATCAAATGGGTTTGAGCTCAAATTGACACCCCTATTTGCTGTATATGATTTTTTCTATACCACTCCTTAGATTCTGTATTTAGTTAGTCCAATGAACTAAATGTTGCTTTTAGATGCAGATGCATGGATTTTTCTTTTTTACAATTAAATTTAGCCCCATAGGACTATTTTTTTTTCTTTTCTGTGCCCATTGGACTTATGGAAGATAATTTTAATAGTGGCCTCAGAGAAGGCCATTTGTGCAAATAACCTCTCAAGTTCTCATAGTATAAAACAATTTTCGCTCTAAGGTGGTCAATTGCCCAAAACTCTTTAGACTCTAATAATACCCAATAAATTATAGAAATATGAGACTTTGTGGGATGGTCTTTAACTTTGGGAATCTTACTTAAATGTCCCAAATAAATTTCAACTTACCGACCTCTAACAATTAATCATATATTTATCAAAACTAATCAAGCACATATAAAAATTAAAAACCCAAATAAATAAGGTTCTTTCTCCAAGAATCAGACGCAATAATATCATTCCATATTTTTAAGCATGATTAGCAACATTAGATGCAAGATGGAAAAAAAAATTTATGGATGGGGTAGGAAACAAGGTGATGAAATAAAAAATAAAATATATATATATATATATATATATATATATATATATATATATATATATATATATATATATATATATATAAGATTCTAAATTCTAAGCAAATACAGACATTTTTCAATGGGTATAGTTAAAATTCATTGAAAACATATAGATGAGTCAATATACAAATCTTGAGGAAGAATGGAGGTGATTTGGACTGATTTGGTATCAAAATTCATAGTTAAAATCGAGTTAAAAAAATTATTCTGCGACACATGTATCAAATATATATTACACATGTATCACACACATATGTATACATGGATATACATGTGATATACATTTGATACAAATATGGTACATATGTGATACACAAATGATATACAATGTGATATATATATCATTTTTCTCATGTTCATCTTCTAATTCGAATTTTCAATTCAAATTACCTCAAAACTTCGTCGAATCATCCGAAAACCGAGATTCAAACCCCTTAAGTTGTATCCAATCCATTCTAATAACACTCATTCAAAAGAAAGCAAAAAACTATGATTTTTTTTGCTACAAATAGCTAATTGGCTAATATTAGTAACATTTGGCTAATATTAGTAATATTTAATGAATTTGCCAATTTTTATCATAAGCTAATAAATTGACATAGTTGATAAGTTCTCTTTAACTTTTGACCTCCTTTGATCCACATGTATAACATCAAAGTCAAAAGTTAGAAGTGTTGTCTATGAGGTAAAGGAAGGACAATGCCTATTAAATTTGAAGTTCTTCACTTGGATAAGCAGCGATAAAAATTCAAGACCATCCACTTTGATGGCTCTTCGTGCATTTCATCCAATAATACCGCTCATTCCAGCCAAGTCTAACCCAAATCGGCTTCAATACCTCAAACCCAAAAGCTCAAACTCAAACATGGGATAAAGTAAGAAAAATAGTCATTTTCCGAACTTAGCCATGGATTCAAAAGTCGTCGAAAAGTAGCTAATTTTTTTGGAATTTATAACCGTCTCAACGGTTTCTAACTTAAAAAGATGAAACTCCATGACAATATCGTGGACAAAATCTAGGACACTGTCATGAAATATTACTTTTTTTTTTAGTTTAAAATCCTTGATATCATGGATATAAAAAATAAGGACATTATCTAAAAAAAAATTGTTTAAATTCGAAATCTTTTGACACCAATAGTTTGTTTGGCAAAATTTCTCTAAAATTGAAGTGTTTGGCCAAGCTTTTAGAAGAAAAAAAAGTGTGAATAGAATCAGATATAGTTTTGGAGAAACAGAAAAAAATAGCTTCTTTTCAAAAGCACTTTTGAGAAAAATATATTTAAAAATATTTTTTAAAAGTTTGGCCAAACACTAATTGTTATTCATAAGTACTTTTAAATTAATTAATTAAACATAAATTACTTTTCAGTACTTTTGAATTTAGTGGTTTTGAGAGAAAACACATATCAAAAATGTCTATTTTCCTAGTAACTTTCAAATATGGACTATTTTTCAAAAATTTGTTCGAAAAGGGGCTGGCCCATACAATTTTTACTCAAACTTGCCCACCCCGAACACCTCACCCTACTCCCCCCCCAAGGTCACCCTCGTCGGCATATTTTTGTCGATGTACCGTCGACCCAACCACACTGTATACTTTTCACCCTCCCCCTCTTCTTCTTCATTTGCTAACCCTAATTCCTCCACCACCGTTCACCAAATTCAATTCCGCTGTCGCCGTCTCACCGTCGACTCCGATGTCCGACGACGATCTCGTCGCCAGTCCCTCCTCAAATAACAATTCTTCGTCTCTGCCTCCGTCTCCATCACCTCCACCGCCCTCAACCAACACCGAACTAGCTATTCCTCCGCCACCGCCGACGATCCAGCCGGCGTCAACTCGACCGGCAGCTTTTCCCGCTCGTGAGGACTGCTGGTCGGAGGCGGCGACTCATACTCTGATCGAAGCGTGGGGGTCCCACTACCTGGAGCTAAAACGCGGTAATCTCCGGCAGAAGCACTGGCAGGAGGTGGCTAACGCCGTTAACGCCCTTCACGGCCACACAAAGAAGCAATATCGCACAGATATACAGTGCAAAAATCGCATCGATACATTGAAGAAGAAGTATAAGATCGAAAAAGCTAGGGTTTCTCAATCCCATGGCCGGTACGTCTCCCCGTGGCCGTTTTTCAACGGCCTCGACGATCTAATCGGCGACAATTTCAAATCGTCGCCGGCTCCGGTAACAGTCGCTCCTCGCCGGAAGACACCTCCGATGCTTCTCCCCCTGCCTTCTGCCGTGCCGGTTGGTCCACGGTCAAAGCGGCCGGCGGCATCCATGGAGGACACCGTTTCCCGGAGAAATTTCTCCGCCATGGCGGCAGCCGCTGCAGCTGCTGCCTCTGAGGAATCGGATGAAGAGGAGGAGTCGGAGACTTCAAGTCCGGCGGCCATAACTCTGGCCGGCGCTCGAAAGGAGGAGAGTGGAGCATTGGCAGAGGGTTGTAGTAGGTTAGCTGAGGCAATAGGAAGGTTTGCAGAGATATACGAACGGGTTGAAGATGCTAAGCAGAGGCAAATGGTGGAATTGGAGAAGCAGAGAATGCAATTCGCAAAGGATTTGGAGATTCAAAGAATGAAACTCATTATGGAGTCACAAGTCCAGCTTGAAAAACTTAAACGCGCTAAGAGCAATTCACAAGCTGGTGAGTGACTGTAATGTTCCTTGTAGGAGACTTTGCTGTTTCTTTCATTCTGTTTCATTTTAGATAGCAACCCAATTGATACTAGTGCGTGTATGTACGTATTTATGTATGTATTGTAAAAAGAGGCTTTGAATTTGAATGTTAGTTACCAAGATATATGAAGTTGTTTCTTATGCAAGAAGTTTGTTGACATTTAATGTTTGGGAAATTTCCAATTGATTGATAATCAGAGGCGGATCTACAATTACCTATAGGTTAACGGGAACTCAATAGTGTTTGCCCAGACCCTGTTTATGTATTAAGAAATCCATTAAGCATTTTTAAATATTAACTATGAACCCAATTTTTATTATATATTAGCTTTAGTTCGTTGTAGAAATGCATAAACTTCAAATCTTGAATCCACCTCTATTAATAATGATGGTATGTTACTCTATTAATAATGATGGTATGTTGTCTTAGGAGCAGTTTATTTATCGTATCTGCTTTTGGCTTTGTTTCTTAGTTTCTCTTTTTTCCTTAATTTGGTTCTTCCAGAGGAAAGATAAATTAGGATTTGTGTAAGCCAGTTTGGGTTATCCTGACTTCTCCTTTGTAGTTACCTCTTGTAGCATGCACTAGTATTATTCTTTTGAATATGACTGAGGAAATTAAACCTGAAATAATCTCAAGGTCTTGGGAAATTTAGGAGACCTGATAAGTGAGAATTAGTGGTGTAACAGTCCTTCGGTTCTACCTGTATGTGTGCGAGAAACACCAGAATGAAGTTGACAATTATAGACAACAGATTCAGGGACCATGTCTAGCAAAGGACGGAATTTGGCATTCCTTCAGTCTTTCCTGAGTTATTCATTGAATCTTGTCTCAGTGATAGAACTTATGTAGAACACATCGTAAATGGGTTAGTTGTCAAGAATATTTGACATTGATCTCACATGTCTTGACTATTCCATAGTTTTTGGGAAAAAACAGTATTGCATTATTTGACATGAAAATTAGTAAATGATGTTCTATTTAGAGCAAAATCCATATGGTAGATGCAAGTTCAAGAGCGCTCATTGTATCTCTAAACCAGTTAACCTCTTGATTGTTAGTAACTTTTTCTTTTTTGATAACATGAAATAATTTTATTATGAACGGAAAGTTGGATAGCCTTGCAAAAATATGGTTCCTTACAAAGTACACCCAATGTTTTTAGACTGCCAGACTGGAACCTCATGGGTGAACCAAAAAGTGGCTATTCCTCAAATGCACAAAGTCAGACCTACTACACCAACAAAAACTCTCCTTTTCCTCCCCTTCCTTAGAACCCATATAAGTGCTAGTGGGCGACATCCCATGCTCTACGACTTCGTTTCCTTCTTCCTTAGGCCTCTAGCTGTGCAGTGCCGACTTCAACTTTCCAGCCTCAAAAACTAGTGGAAAAAACTTTCTTGGATAGTTGGTTTCTTTGTGTCAGGACTCTGCTTTTGAGGGCTTATACAAGTTTGCACAGAATGTCATATTCTACATTCATTAGCTTTGTAACTAAACTGCTTAGATAATAACCTCTTCGTTTAAGTATATGTCTCTCTTTTTACCAAAAATAATTACCTTATGTATCTTACTAGATAAATTCTTTTTGATCTTATTGGTCATAAAAGAAATGAAATGATCTTTTACCAACTTTTTATTTTTTATTTTTTTCTTGTTGATTTGGCATAGCGATATGCTTTTTTGTTAAGCTTTTTCTTTCCCATTACCCTCACTAGCCACGCTATGCATCCCCCCAAACAATCTGGTATTGAACTAAATGGTAAATAATGATCAAAACTGTAATTTTCCGTCAAGTACTTCATTGGACCTGTATAGTCTTGTCTTGTTGGGTATAAAGGACACGGGGAGCTGCCTTGGGTATCTCCGAGGACTTGAGCTAAGGGATTGTTTACTGAACGTCCCATACTTTACCTATCATTCGGTGAAGTGCCCCCTTCCATTTCTTAGGGCTCGTGAGCCGCCAAGTACCAGTCTCGCAACAGTATTGGCGCAAAAGGATCGGTCATTCACTTGCAGATCGTTCGCGAGTCGAACTCGCTATCTTGCCACGCCTTCCACTCACTCGCTTGAGTCGGACTCGATCACTCTTTTAGTTTGGAGGGTCATTCGTTCTTCACTCTCTTGCTATTTATTACCCGCATGGAGCGCAGCAATCAAGATGGAGGGTCATTCGTTATTCACTCTCTTGCTATTTATTACCCGCATGGAGCGCAGCAATCAAGATGCATATTATCATATAGAAAAAGGCGAAAGATGGAAGACAAGAAGCTCAGTAGCAAGGCCATCTCATAGTCACCATTTGTCTGTCGTTTCAAGCTTCCAAAACAAGCAGAAAAACACGTTGTCGGTTCAGCAGCTCGAAGTTCATCTGTGATCTTATTCTTCTCCAAGACCCGATGCTTCATCTGCTTGTGCTCTGTCTAACCGCAATGCTTGTCTGGCCTCTCCAGCCAAATTGAGAAATTCTGAGAGAAATTCATCCTTCGTTCTATCTTTTTTTTCTCACTTGTCCGTCCAAATGGTCGACCTTGCCATCAAGTTGGGTCACTCGATCCTTGAGTGTTTCCTTAACAACATTTTCAAGAATGAAGGTCCGCGCGACACTCGGCATTAACACATTCTTCCTTTAGACTAATTTCGATTTGTTCGATTCAATTTCATTTTCAAGAATGCATTTTTACTTACACTTTCTCTTATAACTGCCACATGCAAATATATAAGGCACATTATTATGAAGGCATTTTTTAATCGTATTTGTTAAACAGACTGATTAAAAGAAGCAGATACGCACTTTTCCTTGTGTTCTGGAACATACTGATAAAGTTTGTCATTAGCATTAAATTTCGGTAGTTTCAACACACATTAATAGTTATGGTCTTGAGACTATGTACTTCTTACCTGGGGAATGGTTGATGTAATGGCTGCAAAAATTGTTTACATGAGCCACTAGGGATCTGAGATAACAGTCAGTTTAAGCTTCACAAGACGGCTAATAAGAGCAGTGAAGATCCTATGCATGTGGATATGTGCGAAAAGTTTTACTCATTGAGAAAATATATTTACTTAATAGTTATAAATGTGCATCTGCTTGCATATGTAACTACGACTCATAGATGTTTATTGCTTTTGTAACTACGTTTACTCCATTTCTCTCTTTTATCAGTACTAAGTCAGAGGTTGATGGTTGTAAGCATAAATCATCTTATTTTAACAAGTTAATTTGCTATTTGTCTCATAGTAATCTTAGAATTTCTACTGAACATTCTTGTACTGTGTTGAAGTCCTCAAACTTAAATTCTTTTCTCCCACCCTGACTGGTCTGGCACTGTGATGAATAGCTTCAGTTTATAGTTGATTTTCTCCTTATTCTTATTGTAAATTTACAACAAATATTATTCTATTTAGCTAACATGTCCTGCTATATCAAGATCTTATTTCTCTTAGGGTTGGGTGGCAATGTTTTGAAGGAATAGTATACTATTGTTGAGCTTTATTTGTGAAATTAGCAATTGATAGGTTCAGAAGTTTCAATGGTGCAATCTGGCTCCTAAAATACTAAGAAGTTTAAGAAAAGAAGAGAATCCTTCCCTTTTCGTTGCCTCCCCCCACCCCCACCCCCCTCCCCCCAAAAAAAAGAAAAACAACGTTTTGTTCCTATTCTTACGAGGTTAGCTTGAAATTGCTCTTAAATATTGAGAAGTTCACAAATTTCTATTTTTATGAGCAGATGGTTACTTGTAGAAGGAATGTTGACTAGAAGAGTGCATTTTTCAACGAATCTTTTGGAGGTGATACATATATTTTGGTTAACCTCGCCAGGAGTATACAAGTAATGCTATAGTGAAGACAAGCGGTAGATGTAGTTGAAGGCTTTATTTGGTCTACTTTTGTTTTGAAGCTCCTTCAGAATCTTGATAAAGAGCTTGTAATTTATTTCTCTGTAAATAAACCATTTTATTCTTGTGCTTGGCGAAATTATTGGCCTGAACCAGACCACGTCGAGGATATCTTTCGACTTTAAAGGTGTTCTTTTTTTTTTTTTTTTTCTTTCTTCCGATGAGTAAAGAAAAATGTGTTTTGAGCTTTGGGCATATGACGGTGACTCTCTATGCACGTGTGAATGGAATCATTACTTTGAGCTTTGGGCATAAAATGATAAAATAAATGCATATGTGATGGAGAAATTTACTGATGAAAGCCAAAACCATTGGCATCTTTATGAAACTTGTGAAACGAATACCCACGCAAGGAAAAAAGCCTTGTAGTTTTCAATGTCCTGGCGATCTCATTGGGGAACGTGAGCAAAGATCAAAAGCAAAAAAGAAAGACGCATAATTTCTACTTCTGCTCTCGTTGAGAGTCGAACTCAAGACCTCCCGCTTACTAAACGGGTGCTCTAACCAACTGAGCTACGAGAGCTGTTAGTTAGAAGGAACATCAAAATTATATTTGACCTCATTTTCTTAGGATGCAATATTGCTTTGGGTGAAAGGACATACCATTTCTAAAATTTTTATAACATAAAAATACTTTCAAACTAATCACAAGATTCATTAACCTAAAAAAAAAAAGATTGAGTAACTTTGATTTTCTTAAATTTTGTATACGTTTTTGTAAACTCATTCGTGTAGCAATAATATCACTTCATCTTACCCTGAGATTTCTTGTACACACATTTGCCTATTGACCTCTTATTCAACATAGAGAGAATTGAAGTGAATAATTAGAGTGCAAAATCAACTATTCTTTACCAGAGAAAAATTACGAACATCATTTTCTCGCACTTTTTTGGACTTTCCAACTATCAAAGGCCTCTAGAATTGCCCCTTTTCGGCTTCTCATAGCTGTTTCCAACGAAGAAGAGATGAGGAACGTGAATACATTATGCAAGTCCTATAGAGAAATGTATTTTTTTAGCCGTTCTCAAAATTTTTATATATATATATATATATATAAAATATACATATTTTATACTCTTTTTGGCCAGAGAATGCAATTAGTTTCGGCTGACCTTTATATTTTGCCCAATTGTAGTGATACTCTGAGCACAAGCTCAGACTTCTAAGAAGATGAAATCATCAATTTGTTTCGGCTGATTGGTCAATTTTGTATTTTGCCCGATTGTTGTTGATGTTACCCCTCCCAATTTGTTTTCCCAATAATTTGGAAGCATTTTTTGTTTGTCCATGGCCATTTATAGAGTCCGTTTGGCTTAGCTAATTTAAAGTAGCCGATAAACATTAAGTGTTGAAAAGAACTTTTAAGCGTTGAAACTTATTTAATAAATAAGAGTTACGTGTTTAAACAAAAGTGCTGAAATTTATAGTAAGCAGTTTAAATATTTGATGAAGAAATGCCGATAAGCAATTTTTTTGTTAGAATGACTTAAACATCCTTAATATTACTCATACTAATCTCTATTTTAAAAAGCGTTTCTGGGGCGAGCCCCGGGGTGAGGCGTACCAAAAACGCCCCGGGGCGATGGTGTGGGGCGAAAGTCTCAAGAGGCGTATGCCCCGCAATTTGGGGCGTATGCCCGGGCGTTCGGGGGCGCGTTTTTTTAGTAAGGAGTAAGTCCTAGAGACTTTTTCAAATTAAAACAAAATTTGTTGAATTAGTCTTTCATATAATACCCAAATTTTCAAAAGTCAGTTTGGTAATTACTCAAAAGGTTTAAAAAGGAACTCAAAAGTATTAAATTTAAAAGTAAAGACCTTTTTATTGATTTAAGCTCTAATTCATGGTTTTCCCAATTTTTTATCTTGTCCGCTAGTCTGCTAATATCTCCCAAAAGCAACGATTTTTTTTTTTTTTTTTTTACAAATACAAAGAGAACTACATTTTTCTTCATAGCAGCAAATCCAAAGTTTAAATTGCAGGTTAATCATCCTTTTTGTTCCTGCATATAGAAAATTTTATTCTTTTAGATTCAAATTACGTGTGCTTGTAAGTAACGTATAATAGATTGTTTGATTAGGTTTTTGTGGGGATGGAGCACACGTATATATAATTTTCTTCAATTTTTATACAATTTTACCTGTTTATAAATATTAACTGTCATTATATTATTTTATAAAATATTAAAAATTAAATACCTATGGGGCTTACACCCCGCTGAGGCATATATAAAACATCCCGCCTTACGCCCACGCCTTTTAAAACACTGATACTAATAAGGCCAATTTTTTACAAGATTCTAAATTCGAAATTGATTCAAATACAAAAAAGTGTCTCATTTTATTTTTAATACAAAATAATTAGATAAGATCATCTTTTATAAATATAATTTATTATATGATAAGCTTTATGGTAATAATAAACTAAAATTTTGATTATAAGCTTAGATAAATATTAACAATTTGACCAAAGTTTATTAGTGAAAAAACATATTGTACTTAGTAGTACACAACCCCAACCTGCCAGTAACATATCGAAGATAAAGGCAAAAAGTCTCTTTGAAGGATTCCAATTAGTGATTATAATACCCAGACAAACATTTCTTTTTAAACCATTCCAGTAGTATTTCTTTAGTGATTAATGAATTTAAATGATCACGGTATTATACCCCAGAGGGAGAGACCACAATCGATCAGTATATACAAAACTCACGTTCTTTCTTACATAAACGAATTTTGGCAACTAAAGGAAATGAAGAGTGATTTACAACAGAGATACTTTTTATTGTAAAAGAGATTCTTGATAGTAAGGGTATTTAGGGATAGAGAAGTAAAAATTTGGTCAATTTAAAAGTGCTTATAAGCTGAAAAATCATAAGTTACTTTTGACTTATTTTAGCTTATAAGCACATTTAATTTTACCAAACGCGTAGATAAGCCGAAAAGTGCTTATAAGCTTAATCAAACACCCTCAATATGATTTAGTGCATGACCGCATCCATAAATTAATAAATTTATCATGACAATGGTGTCCGGGACAGCTATAACAATAGATACATTTGCCCTAACCTTATCCATTCTAAGAATTCAGAACCTAAAATTACCAACACTCATACACTTATCCGCAACCACTTGAATTCTTTGATATTTCCCAAGACAGCACAGACGTGAGAGCAAAAAGATGTTCTTGAATGCTAGTAGTCACTACGTTCTTGAATCCCATTTTGCAGAACCTGAAATTCTGTCTCTGCAATAAGTATTGGAGAGGCAAAAGATAAGAAAACGAAAGCAAACTCAAAATAGAGGGACAAAACAATATTTATTGCTCCTTTTAGTTAAAACTGGATAAAAAGGGCAGCGCGGTGTACAAAGCTCCCGCTATGCGCGGGGTCCGGGGAAGGGCCGGACCACAAGAGTCTATTATATGCAGCCTTACCCTGCAAAAGGTTGTTTCCACGGCTTGAACCCGTGACCTCCTGGTCACATGACAACAAGTTTATCGGTTACACCAAGGCTCAACTATATCTCCCCGATGCTACAAGAAAATTCATCATTTGCTTGAACTACACACCTAAGGTTAAAACGAGAAGATTGTTGGGAAGATATATACCTTAGTAAATTAACATTGAGGTAAAAATTATCATTTGCTAAGCTGGAGTTTGGAGCCATACCTATTAAAATTATGTTTCTGTCTTCTTTTCTACAACTGTCGTCAATGCATCTTCGATAGCTTGGGCAAAAGTTGCAATCTTGTAAGTGAAGAATCCAACTAGCATGGGTATCAAGTCAAGGTGCATGAACCCATACTCCGCCTCAAGAATCCTGAAAAGAAACCAAAAAATTAAGTAAGCAAAGGACACTACACTTAATGCAATGTAAAAGCATCAGAGCTTGCTACAGAAAAAAATTCAAGGAATTAGTCTGTAAATGATTCTTAGGTCCATTGAAGCACTAACAAGTTCAAGCTACTTCAGAATGGTTGATAATACCCTTTCTAGTGGTGTTTCAACTTATTACTGGACAAGTCTCAAGTAACTTAGGGGCGGATGTACAATTGTAGGTACGGGTTCAACTGAAACCATAACTTTTGGCGCGGTCATAAATTTATGTGTAAAACTTCACTGAAATTGTAATAAATAGTAGACATGAACCCACAACTTAAAAAATATAACGGGTTCAATGCTAAAAATCTTAAAAGTTGAACCCATAAAGTTTAAATCTTGGATCCGCCTCTGCTCAAGTTGAATGAAGGTGATTATTCGGAACTGAATGAAAACTTCATTTTTGACTTTTGGTCATGGAAAATATCCTTGGGACATCTCAAACTAGAAAAAAACAGAATAATAATTTTAATGCCATTACATTAGATTAAAATTCAAGAGTCAATAACTTGCCTCAGCCTATGTCCAAATCTGTTGGCTGGATTAACACTGCTCTGTAAATATTATACTTTGGCAAATAAAAATTTCTTTAATTACCAAAAAAAAAAAAATTGCCTCAGCGTACTATATTCCATTTTTGTTCTCCGATTCATTAAGTGATTAACTTCTATACTTGGTAAACCAAAAAGTATTAACCAAATCTTGAAAGTAAAAGATAGAATAGAAGTAACTGAAGTCTTTATCCATGCAGAAAAGTAATAAGAGAAGTTTTCCTTGAAACAATTATTCTATCCACATGTGCTTTGATGCAATATGGTGACAGTGGAAGATCCGTACCCATTCCACCGGTTATATATCATAACCAAAACAACAGGAACCAATAGCCTCGGCTGCCCAGCTGCTCCCCTGCAAGTAAAGCTTTCTCGTCAGTTAATTCATCATAGCTCAAGCTACTCCGTTATGGCATATGACTACTATTCACATGTCAGTTGGGGATAAGTAATGATGCATTTCTTGGATTTCTAATTACCACCCGGTTTGTTACTAACTTAAGACCCTGGAATTAAGAAATTGTACACAAAGTACAACTCCAATGTGAAAATGTAATTGCAAGTCTGCCAAAGTATGAAGAGTAGGAAGATGTCAAAGTCTCACAGAAGTAAACCTAAAAACATCTTTTTACCTATTCTTAAGCAAGGTTTAAGGTACAAAGAGGGGGAGAACATGACAGTTTACTCATTAACAAACTGAGAGTACCCATCATACATATATAAGCCTATTAACTAATAATGTTTACCCAAACATTTTTCTTTTCAAATTTTCATTTGAGCAAATAAAATATCTTTATTTTATTTGTGGAACATTATAAAATTCTGGTTATAACATTATGGCATATGACTACTATTCCCATGTCCACTACCAGACATTTTTAATTGTGTTATATTTCATTTATTATGTTATTCCCTTGAATAGCAGAGCATAGATATCTTAATTGTCTCAACTTCGCACGACAATTTTGTCTAATCAAACTTCAACTTCATTCTTATATGAGGGTCAAAGTTCCGGTGCATATATTCCATCTTACTACTTAAAACCCTTATCTCTAGAGTACTTCTCCATAGTTCAAAATTTTGGTAGACTCCTTAGCTAGTTTCGTCAATTAATACAAATGTCATCTGAACTAGCATATATCATGAAACCTTATCTTGTATACTATGGTTATCTCATTCATAACTAGGATAAATAAGAAAGGGATCAAGGCAAATCCTTGGTGTAAACTCATGGTTATAGGAAACTCCATTAGTTTACACCAAGAATCTTTTTTAGCTTGTATGTGTTGTTAACAACTTGGAAAAACTCATACTAACCCATGTACCTTAAATTATTGGAGCCCAAATGGTCAAATAGCTTCATAAATGATATGATAATTATAGCACATCCATGACGTAGCGCACATATACCATGCAGAACATACAAGAATGACACAAAGCTAGCCTGAATTAACTTTCGCTCGTAGTACCCTAACTTACTAGTGGATGCAACACTTTTGGTGTGAAAAGTTTGAACCCAGTCTCTTCCCCCAACCGCCCCTTGTTTCCCTGGGGTGTCAGAGAAGGAGACAAAGCAGAAAGAGAAACATAGGACCGAGAAGCTTAACGAACAGATGTGTTGATACTTCATCCTAAAGGTATCTACTCATTAAGCAGAACATTTTTTTTCCTGCTTAAGACAATAAAATTGCAATATGGAAATCAGATTCAGTTTCTTAAGCAAAAGCAAATTAATATGGAACCACATTTCGGCTATGATTAAGAAGGAAGATAAAAGAAAACACTAATATATTCGACATAAACATGTAGAGAAGGAGCCATCAGCTAAAGATTGAATCATGAAAAGCATACTTGATAAGCGCTTTGGGTCCATCAGTCCTTATAGAATCAACGCTGTTCCCCAACATATGTATGTACATCAATGAACCAAGTAGCCCAGCTCCATAACTGGACAGACGAAACACATAACATTTTATCAACACCAAACATATGCATGTACTTGAAAGAACCAAGTAACCAAGCACCGTAACTGGTCAGATTAAAAACATAATATTTTACTAACATCAATTTTCAAAGCTTCATCGCATATGTGCAGATACACCAGCTTAATTCAAAAGACTATTTATTCCTCAGAACTATCTGGAAAACGTAAATTTATATAAGTAAAACAGAAATAAAACAGTCCTGGCTTGACAAAGGATATGCAAAGAATACTAGAAGATTTGGTCATTTCATTATATTGTATGAAGTTGCTATTTGATCGATAACAACATCAAGATTTCCTTCGTTCGCAAATACTACCAAAGTTAGAAACCTCAAGGGACCAAAATTTCCCAACTTAAGGAAAGCTAGCTTAATGGATAAGGGGTTGGGTTAAACTACAACATCGTCGGAGTCAGACCATACATTAATTCAGAAGAGCTGAAAAGAACCAGAATCTGTAGAAAGTCAACTAGTTTACCTAGCTGCAATTTCAGGAGAATAAGAGACATATGCTGAAAGTATGCCAACACCACCAATCCCAAGGGTGAGGAACTGCATTTTGTCCTTCAACTGCAGAGACAAGAAAACAAATAATTCAAAAGTGTGAACTTGTACAATGTCAACAGATTTCAATCAAGAGCATGATTCATGTGGAGTAAACACTAAACAAGTACCTTAATATACTGCTCCACTGACTGAGCAGCTAAAACCTTTGGATCCCCTTTTATACGTCTTGTTTCCCGGAGTAACACTTCCTGAGGGATGAAAAACTCAGAATTACAAGGTTGAGTACAATATTTCTATATCTCAGAAGGGAAGACGTGTTGAACAAAAACTATCAAAAAATTAGCTCCTTAAGCAGTTCTGGTAACATACACTACCCCCAGTTGCAGCCTTTGCAGCCCTATCCCACTTCTCCTGCTCACGTCGTGTTGGTGCTGGTCTCCATCTTTGAGATGCACTTACACTAGCCTGAAATCACGATGAACATAAGAAGCCAAATGCCCAAATAGCTAAAGCCAAGTGACTTATAATAGACATACCTGAGTTTCCTCGACTGTGGGGTCTAGAATAGGTTTCGAACGGGCTATTAGCTTCTCAGTCAAGTCAACATCCAAACTACACTATCAAAAAGCAATTACTTTAGAGGATGAAGGAACTCATATATCTCAATTCAAAAGAAAGGAGGAACAGGAGTCTCACCTGTCAAGACTCATGACTCTGTTTAAACTTAGAAATCCAGATGACTCTTCCTGTTAAGAGATCAAGCTGATATTAAGTCACAAAGTAAATAAAGCAACCATTTGAACAGAAATGGTAATAAACCAAATGCTCATAATTCTACCCTCTAAGTAAAACAACATTTTCAGACTACACAGAACTAAAGAGACAAACCGGAGTTTCGTATAATTCACTTAAAAATGGAAATGTAAACCATTCAATAACTAACACTGCTTTATTCCTGACATGCAGAAAGACAGGAAATATACCAATAATTTGAGCCCTGCCGACTAAGAAAGATTCCTCAGAAAATATTAAAATTAAACACAGAACAACACAACAGTGAATCCGTAAAGCAGTTCAATCAATCAATCAATTAACTATGCCTCAATCGTTGGAGTCAGCTACTTGAATCCTACCATTCTACTCTATTCGGGCACATCTGATTCCAATACTAAATAATTGATCTTATATGACAAATCAATGGTCCTCTATGTAAATGATATTTTAAGAACAGCTTGTAGTGATATCAATGAAATGATAGTTGCTTTATCATTTTAAAAAAGGACAAATTACTTATCCCTACAAATGCAAGTGTAGCAAAAATATCTAAGTTGCAAGGCAGTTCAAATTCAATTACCAAAAGAAAAAAAACTAAAAGCTCGACAAGCAAAAAGGGAAGTTGTTTCAAGAGCAAAGGGCTTTCACCTTTTGTAATAACATTTTAAAACCAAACAAAGATAATAGAATTAAGAAAGTACTCCCTCTGTTCCAATTTATGCAATGCACTTCCTTTTTAGTCTGTCTCAAAAAAATATACCTTTCTAAACTAGAAACATCTCACTTTAAACCTATCCATTTTACCATTAACAAATAATTTATAACGACATAATCATTTATGTCTTGTTATAAACCACAATTTTTTCTTTCTTTCTTAAATTTGTGCCGAGACAAACTGCATCACATAAAAATGGGAAGGAGGGAGTAACTAATATTGACAATTTCAAACTTAGAATAGCTAATATATAAAGATTGAACCTTTTTAGGAGCAGAGCGAGAAGCAGTATCATTTTCTTGAGGATCCTGAACATACTTTTTCATACGACCCATGAATTCTTTATTCCAAATAAAATCATCAGAAGTAAGAGGGTCTACATCCTGACCCCAGTATTTTCTAAGCTTAGTTGTAGTAGGTGGGCCCCCATAATCACCTGGAGCATCCCCAGTGGACCATTTCATAGGCTTCTTTTTAGGAAGAATCACTTTTGTTTGCCTTGGATGTGGTTGTGGGGATTGTGTTGGGGATAAATTGTGTGCAGATTCTTGAGATTTTGGTGTGGCTGTTGAGGTTACTGAGAGATAGTAGCAATTTAGAACTGCCATTTCTTTGGTTCAATGTGTGTGTGTGTGTGTGTGTTTCTTTGGATTTCTGGGAATGGAAGAATCTGTGTTGAATGATTGTAGTGTGTAACTGGTGCTGATGACTATTGTGTTTTTGGTTCCTCTTTTCCTTTCTTTTCTTTTCTTTTTTCTGTGTGTTTTTGGTTGTGAAAATAAGTGGTAGGGAAAGTTTGCTTACTTGGACCGTTTAGGTGGATGAATAAATTTTGTGGTCCATAATATATATGATCTTTTTCGGAAGATATAAGGAAGTAATTAATTTTTATTTTTCAAAGTTATTTTTGGAGTAAAAATTCTCAGAATATCCGTTATATTTATAATAAATAAATTTAAAAAATAATAAAGGTTAATATGGTCAATTGTTAATTAATGTTAAAAGTTAACTTAATTAATATGCGTAAAAACTGTCAAAAAAAATCAATTAAAGTTGTAAAAGGGTACTGCATTGCCTATTCGCACAAAATCTAGTAGTAATTCAATTAGAAGAGGCGCCAATTAAAGTGAATAATACATATAGCTAAGTGCAAAAGTTTATGTGCAAGATATATGTCTCGACCTATTTATTTGGTGCAAACATTAAGTGCCAATAAATTTAATAATTTTTTCATAAATTATTAATCTATTATTAAAAAATTATGCTTTTATTTAAAGTTCATCCTTACACTTTTTAATTACGATTTTTTTCTTGAGAACACTCGCCTCGTCGATTCTTTTCCTAACAACAATATGCTTTTCAAAGTAATTAGCAGCACTAACTTTGAAAAAACGAGAGAAAGCTTTTCTAGACTCTGGAGCATACATTTACAGGTTTATATCTCGCTAATAGAGAATGCAGGGTAAATTTAACAAATGAACATATAATTTGATTTACCAAAGATATAATTTTATTTTCTCACATAAAAATCATAAAACTTTTACTAATTCGCACAAAAATCATAATAATCGAAAAACATAACTTTCCGGTAGTATGTTCTTGGAGTACAGTAGGTTCTTTTGGTTTTTATTTTCAGTCTAATAAATAATAAGCCAACTAAAATAGGAATGACCCACCCCCACCCAATAGCCATATATATAAACTAAAATAATACTAAAGTGAATCCTTCAAAATACAATACTTTCATATTTTATTTTTCTTTTCAACAATTTCATCCAAATTGGTAGCATTTATATTTCAAGTGCTCTCTAATTATAACTTTTATTTATTTATTTATTATTGTCAGAATCTCATACATTCCAAAGTAAGTTTTTTGTGTTAAAATGAATTACTTGTAGTATTATTTAATCTATGTATATGAGTATTGGGTCAGGTTGGGTTAGATCATTCCTATTTTAAGGGGAAAAAATATAAAATTGATCGATCGGCCTAAACTATCTGCATTCCCCAGCCATAAAATATTTAGAATAGGTATATTATATGTATATAATACACACATATATAAAAATATGATATTTTATCAGCTATTATTTTTTAGAACTGCTAATATATATATATATATATATATCCTATTTTAATTAGCTTATTATTTATTAGACTGAAAATAAAAATTAAAAAATCCTGGAATAAGAAAATACTACCAGAAATTTGTGTTTTCCGATTATTATGATTTTTGTGTGAGTTAGTGAAAGTTTTATGATTTTTTGTGTGAAAAACAAAGTTATATGACTTTAGTGGAAAAAATATAATTATATGATAATTTGTGAAATTTATTCAGAAAATGCAAGGGGCATGATGTAATATTCTAGCACTGAATTTATCATTATGAGCATCTTAGCTAAAAATATTGGGAAAATAACATTATATAACTGCTATTAAAATAATAGTTGAAACCATTCGAATAAATAAGACATTATAAAGAGCATGCATACAAAAAAGTGTAATAGTGTGGATTTTCTATTAATATAAAAAAGAAACCTGAGTAGTCTTCTTACTCTTTTCTCTGAGTTTTCCTAAATTTATCACCAATAACTTTATATATGAATCGGTATTCTTAAATATAAAATTAACGTCTCTTACCGTGTTATGTGAAGTAGTAGATAGTTATTAGTTTGGCGTTGAAAATTTTAGAACTTTTTTCTAGTACAACAGCAAAACAGAAGCGTCGAAACTAACTAGTTTGACAACACAAATAATATAAAACCAGCTTAAAAACTAAATTTGAGTAAAAAATACAGTACTATTACATTACATAAAGATAAAACCCTTTTACGCAAACACTAGTCCAAGAACTTAATCAAGTTAGGCAATTAAACACTCATACATAGTACATAAAAGACTAGTTGAACAATGTAAAGTAAAAATTGTACTAAACTATAAACAATAAAATTCAAAGAAACCCAACATGTTGAACATAAGGAAATTCTTTCACAAAATCAAAGTTATATTTACAGATTTGAAGCTACGAGTTCGTGATTCTAATATATCTCAGAATTAATCCAATTTTTTCTCAAGAAGTACCCCACTCGCCCTTATAAGTCCATTCTTGATGAGCCCTCAATAAGTCAGGTGAATATTTAAGTTCTTCATCAGTTGTAGGAAAGTAAACAATGTAGTCAGACCCAATCTTCCCGTAAATGAATTCAAACTGCCAGCCTTCATTGTCAAATACATCAACTTCGTCGTATAAATTAAAGCCGCCCACGGGGTTTGCAATATGAGGTGGCACGGGACGAACTTCTGAGACAGTGACAATCTCCTCTAGTAGTTATGATTCATATTATGTCAATAGAGTCTTGTACTTCACTTTATAACGTGAAGTGTCAATGGGTGAAACTATAGTTGATTCGTAATAGGAGCCAATGAAGCCTGATTCTTCGCTTTCCACCTCTACTTTGTCACCCTTTTGAAACGCCATGATTTTAATAAGATGAATGGAAACTAAAGTGAGGGGACTTGTGTATAGGAGCAAAAGTTGTTTTCCTATAATGTCTAGGAGTAGGTTTTGGTGATTTTTTTACCCTTTCAGGTTAGGAAAAGGAACAAATACTTGATGGGATGATCTCGACCAGTTTATCTCTCTCTACTTCACTTTTTAAAACAAATATAAATAGTATTAATAATTCTTTCATATTTTAACATTTTTTATCTTTTAACTTCTTAAATAGAGTTAAAACAAAGGTGGTCAGTACTCGGTAGATATTGAGAATTTGTAGTAGCTTCGTTGCAAAGATTGAATAATAAACTACATTGAAAACAATGTTTGCAGAATTCGGCCATTAATAATATAATTAAAGTTAAACTTCTATGTTTAGTTAGTAACCTCATAAAGTGGAAATCAACCTAAGAAGTTAAAATGACTTTACAAACAAAAGAAACATGATTTATCATATAATTTCGAATAGTTGAGTGACCATTTGAGTAAGAGAAAATGGCCAAAATTTACCCTTTTACTTTCGGATATTGTCCACATTTAACATCCGTTATACTATTCGGCCAAATTTACCCCTACCGTTATACTATCCGGTCAAATTTACTCCTACCATCAGCAAACTTTTAAAAATTACTCCTCAGTCCGTTAGGTAACCCAAAATTTCCCAAATCCCTTTTAATTGAAATCACTTGTTCTTCTTCTTGATCCACTATTTTCAGAAAATTACTATTAATGTGAATATTAAAGGTACTAAACTATACAAATTATTCATGGATATTTTTATTTATCATTGCACACACTTCTCTTCTTGTGATAATGAATTTGGAATTGGTTTAAAATATTTACTAATTTTTCAATCATATACACACTGCAGAATTCAGTGGGTCTATTTATTATGTATCATATGCAGCTGCTCATTATGTATGTACATATATATTCAAATATATTTTGTAATTGTCTAGTTAATATAGAGTTCGGTCAACTAACTTAAGAGTGCACAATGTGTAGGCATTTGATTAAAGCAAAGTTTAATTCGATAATGTAAAGTCTCCAAGGAACTTCAACTTCTATCACTAATACTTACAAAGTTTCCATACCTTTGTTGCAACGAATTTATTAAAGCTCGGGTAATACATTTAAAATTTAGACAAGCTACTTAATTTAAATTTTTCAGTTTACTATATATTATATTTCATAAATAGAGAATCCAAGGGCCATGATGTAATGTTCTAACACTGAATTTGAAATTGTAAATCAATTAAGAATCTAAACTAAACACATTCGAATGATTAAGACATTGTAAGAGAGATGCATTAAAAAAAGGTGTAATAGCTTAGATTCTATTAGTAGTATCTAAAAGAAACCTGAGTCTCTTACTCTTTTCTCTGATGTAATCTTCTTTTGTTTTCCTAATTAATCACCAATACTTAAATGGAAAATTAACGTCTCTTACGGTGTTATATGGAGTAGTAGATAGTTCGGCACTGAAAAAGTTAAAATCTTGTAAAAATCAACTTAAAAACTAAATTTACATTTAAAAAAATAGTACTATTATATTTGTAGGCATATAAATTTTATTGAAATTAAATTCATAAAATAATTGAGACTATATATATTTTAAAATTCAAGATATATTAGTTCAAATAAATTTATTGGGCTAATATAATTGGATTAATTATAAGTCCAATATATATGGATTAAATAAATAAGTCTTAATCCATTGGGCTAGTCCATTTAATTGGGCTACAAATGATGAGCCCACTTCGTTAAGCCCAATATGCCATCTTCCTAGAGGCCCAGTTTGGTGCCACGTGTCAAATGACGTGGCACGCCAAGTCAAACAAAAGAGCCAATGAGATCATGTCATGTGTCAGAATGACAAGACATGCAAAGTCAAAGTAAAAGGCCAATGAAATCGCGCCACGTGTGCAAATAACATGTTCTGGCCAATCAAATGCGGTCATGTCACACTTCAATTTGATTGGTCGGAAAGAGTTTGTACTTATCATAACTCCTCCCTTTCACAACTATAAATAGGGGTATTCATAACCGAGAAAAGACACTAGAAGTTATAACAAGAAGCAAGAGGGAGCTCCTGGATCAAACGCTGCGGATTTCTCTAAAAGCTACAAGCATTCAAGTATTCTAAGGATTAAAAGATCAAGACGAAGATTCAAGAACAAGTTGCAAGCCCTTGGATTAAAAATACGTCAAGATCAAGATCAAGTTTCAAGCACTTGGATTAAAATAAAATAAAATTTAAGATTAAGCTCGAATGCTCTTTTATTTACTGTTGAAAAGAAGAATCAGAGGATTCATAGAGATTGTACACTCAAATTACTTGAAATAAGATACTACGATTATTGCAATATTTTTTGGTCTTGATTTTATTTTATCGACGCAATTTATTGTCTACAAATTCTCCGAACTTAATCTTGAATTTTATTTTATTTTAATCCAAGTGCTTGAAACTTGATCTTGATCTTGACGTATTTTAATCCAAGGGCTTGCAACTTATTCTTGAATCTTCGTCTTAATCTTTTAATTGCTTTAGAAAATTAATTTTCAGCTTTTTTTTTCCAGTTTTTACAAAAATATTATTTTAGAAAATATTTTTCAGTTTTTTCTAAGGCAGTTTTTTTGTAAAAAAATGAAAAAAAAATATTTTCGCTTTTTTTCAATTTTTAGTAAAAATAATTTCAGTTTTTTTTAGTTTTTACAAAAAAAAAATATATTTTTCGTATATGGGTAATGGGTCTTTTTAATTAATTAGGAGATATTTAGAATTGACCGACAGGACGATAACACGTGTTCCTCCGTTTAAATGAGGGGTATATTTGAACCCAAGGTATAACTGTAGGGGTATAAATAGCCCAATAGTATAACGAGAGATATTTTTAGATCATTTTCGAAAGTAGAGGGGTATATTTGGCCCTTTGCCGTTTTACAAAAGGTTGTTATGGCAGTTATTGTTCCTATTAAGCCAGAGGTGCCATATTGCGAACGGAAATATGTCATTCCAAGTAAGATTCAGGTGTTCAGTATTGATGGAAAAGTTTTTGAGATTAGTGAGCCAATGGTCAGAGTTGTTGTGTAGGTACTAATTAATATCTTTCCAAAAGCTTTGCGCTATTGGGCAATCGAAGAAGATGTGGGTGATACTCTCCTCAACACTTTGGCAGATTGAGCAGGTTGTGTCTATGTCAAGACCGATGTAATGGAGATAGGATTTGGTGGGTTGGCGTCTATATAAGTATTGCCAAGGGAAGAACTTAATCTTATTGAGAGTATTTAATCTCCCGATCCAATGGAACCCTGTAGGTAGTGAACGTTGGTGTGGATATGAGTTTATATACTGATTTTGTAGAAAATGACCCATTGGAATTGAGAGCCCAAAATGGTATATCTCTGGAACTCTCAAGATTGAAAATGTGGATAGAGAGTATTTTGTTTTAGTAATGTATGTGGGGTAGTTCATATGAAATTTTGGATAGATCCCACTAGTTGCCATTCCAAAGATTTTTTACTTTTAGTGAAGAGTCTGATTGGCTTAGGGGTCCTCGAATTAGGGTGTTCATCGGAGGAAGGTTGGGGATCCATGCTGAAGACCAGCAGTTGTTGTTTCCCGGTCCAATTATTCAAGATAGTCCTTTGGAGCAGTATTTCCAACTTGTTACAATGTTGGCCCAAATGAAGGAGTGAGAGGTAGGTGTAACGACCCGACTTGTCGTTTTAAGAATTTAAGCCCCGTCTGGCGGCATAAGGCCCTGAGCAGCTTCTTATTATGTGTATTGACTTGTGTGCGTGGTTGAATTCAGTTACCAGATGATTTGGAGTGATTTGGGATACTTGGTCCTCAAAATGGAAGCTTAAGTCTTAGAATTTTTACCGTAGTCGGAACTGTGTGAAGACGACTCCGGAATGAAATTTTGATGATGTCAATAGCTCCGTATGGTGATTATGGACTTAGGAGCGTGTCCGGAAAATTATTTGGAGGTCTATAGAGGAATTTGACTTGAAATGGTGAAAGATGAATTTTTGAAAAGTTTGATCGGGAGTTGACTTTTTGATATCGGGGCCGGAATCCGATTCTGAAAATTGAAATAGCTTCGTTATGTCAATTATGACTTGTGTGCAAAATTTGAAGTCATTCCAGATTGATTTGATGTATTTCGGCACAAGATATAGAATTTGAAATTTCAAAGTTTATTAGGGTTGAATTGGGGTATGATTCGTGGCTTTGATGTTGTTTGATGTGATTTGAGGTCTTGAGCAGGTTCGTGTTATGTATTGGGACTGGTTGGTATGTTTCATAAAGGTAAACCATGTGGAATTTGACGTATTATTATCCAGAAATAAAATTTTGGAATAAAATTTTAAGTCGACGTATTATTATCCAGAAATATTTTTGATGAATTTTAATGAAGTTGTACAATTAATTTGGATAGATTTGAGTTATCCGGAGGTCAATTCAAGCAAGAAGGCTATTTTAGAATATCAGCCTAACTTCAAAAAGGTAAGTGTCTTGCTTAACCTCGAGTGGGGGAATTACCCCTTAAGCATCGAGTCTTATGTGTCATTTGTGAAATATGAAAAGCCGTGTACGCGAGGTGATGAGTACGTACTCGGGATTATATGTGCAAATTTTTATTGGATTAAAATCTTAGGCATTATTGTTTAGTAAATTGAGTAATCATGGATAAGTATTAAATCATCTATTTGCCATGCTTAAATCCTTGTTGATTGAACTTATTTTTATATAACAATTTGATGTGATTGTTATTTTAATATATATGTAATTCCGTGAGTTTGTTGGTTTGATAATTCTGGGAATTTAATTTTATTTTGAATTTTTCCTTTGCAAATAATTAATTAAGTAAGTTTAAGAAGAAGCGTTAATATAATTATCTAAATTTGGATTAATGAAGGCTTTGATTTATGTTGAATAATTTCTATCTCTGTTGATTATTTTTGTGGTGTTATACACATTGTGTGGAGTCTTCGACTATTTTTTGTGAAATTTATTGATTTGGTTGTATCTTTGGAATTTGGTTGTAACCATTGGGCAAATTGTGATATGAATTTATTTTGTTATGTTGTCGTGATAATTTCCCATATAAATTGTTATGTTGTGTGAGTTGTTATTTTGAGGATATAAGCGTGGCATTTCACTGTTGTTATTTTGAGGATATAAGCGTGGCATTTCACTGTTTATATTATGTGGGTATAAGGGTGACATTTCATTGTTGTTGTGTTTGTTGGAATATTGTCTGGGCGGAGCGATAAGGGTGGCTATAGGAGCGATAAGAGTGGCTATATATTGAAATTTCAGTTGGCACAATGTGCAAAATACTTGTGATTCGGAGTTGAGGACGAGATCCTCACATTTTATATATGATGTAAAATATTCAAACCGGGCTACAAGTCGCGGTAGAAGTTATATAAGGACTAGGTCCTTGTGGTGAAATATTTTATGAGTTTAAAATTCTCCCTTTGTGAAATGTAATTTGTACAATAATATTAATAGAGAGTCATGGATGTTAGGCATATATGATAATCTTGTATATTTTCTGTGCATATTCAGCCATTTTCGTGCTGTAAACATTAAGTTTTAACCTATAAGATGAGTGCCCAGGTGGCGTTAAATGTGACTCGTTAAATCGGGCAAATAGTTATGAGGTCTTCATGCATCACATTATGTTGTCAGTGTTGTGATAAATTTAAAACGAGGTACTGGTTAATATGAGATTAACTGATGATGCTGGAATTAATTATGAGCAGCTTTTAAGACCTGAGATGTGGTGATGAGCATACATATGATGTACTTCATGTCCTGATATCATAATGATAATGCAATTCTTGTAATGTTGAGATCATTGTTATTGATATATACCTTGTGGATGTGTTGTTAGGAGTCGTTTTGGTGTTATTCTGGCAAGTGGATAGGCCCATTTACGGGGGAGACTCTGCCAAACTTTTATGAAAAATTTGGGAGTTAGAAACAAAATTGGGATATTGATATGTGTGAAAGAAGAGATAAATTATGTTATGTGTTTGAGGACGAATGATCCTAAGCGGAGAAGATGTAACACCCCAGAAAATTTTTGAAGTACTTCCACACTATCAAGAAAGTTGATGTGTGCGTAGGCACGAGTTGCTACAGCCAGTTGAGACTAATACCGTGTATTGATGAAAAATCAAACTTTTCTGAAATGTTTGAAGTGTAAGAAATTGGTCTTAAGGTTCACAAATATGGATAAAAGAAATAATCTCAAATGAGATGGTGTTGTCGGACTTACCTCCAATGCAGTAACGTGGGACCAACAGTGAGTATATGTATAAAAGTAAAAATCATCAATTCGGTAACCTCAGAATAATTATTAGCACGTTCGAGGACGAACGTTTGTTTAAGAGGTAGAGAATGTAGCGACCCGACTTGTCATTTTAAGAATTTAAGCTCCGTTTGGCGGCATAAGGCCCTGAGCAGCTTCTTATTATGTGTATTGACTTGCGTGCGTGGTTGAATTCAGTTGCAGGATGATTTGGAGTGATTTGGGAACTTGGTCCCCAAAACGGAAGCTTAAGTCTTAGGATTTTTACCGTAGTCGGAACTGTGTGAAGACAACTCCGGAATGGAATTTTGATGATGTCAATAGCTCCGTATGGTGATTATGGACTTAGGAACGTGTCCGGAAAATTATTTGGAGGTCTGTAGAGGAATTTTGCTTGAAATGGCAAAATATTTAAATAAGCAAGTTTAAGAAGAAGCGTTAATATAATTATCTAAATTTGGATTAATGAAGGCTTTGATTTATGATTAATAATTTCTATCTCTGTTGATTATTTTTGTGGTGTTATACACATTGTGTGGAGCCTTCGGCTATTTGTTGTGAAATTTATTGATTTGGTTGTATCTTTAGAATTTGGTTGTGGCCATTGGGCAAATTGTGATATGAATTGATTTTGTTATGTTGTCGTGATAATTTTCCGTATAAATTGTTGTGTTGTGTGAGTTGTTATTTTGAGGATATAAGGGTGGCATTTCACTGTTGTTATTTTAAGGATATAAAGGTGGAATTTCACTTTTGATATTATATGGGTATAAGGGTGGCATTTCATTGTTGTTGTGTTTGTTGGAATATTGTCTGGGCGGAGTGATAAGGGTGGATATAAGAGCGATAAGGGTGGTAATATGAGCGATAAGGGTGGCTATTGATATTGTCTGGGCAGAGCGATAAGGGTGGCTATAGGAGCGATAAGGGTGGCAATTGGAGCGATACGGGTGGCTATTGTCAGGGACGATATGTGATGATGTGGGATTGTGGCGTTGATGATTTTTATTTGATGTTGTCATTTTCTTGTGTTTATTTTAATACCTTGTGCAATTTGTCTTGTTGTTGGTAAATTGATAACAGTCTGATTTATGTTGAAATAGAGAGCATGTGACTATTTTCAGGCGGATTATAAAATAAAATATGGGCACGAGGTGCCGTGAGTAAATAATGAGGATATTTGGCACGTGAATTGTCCGTGCAGTTGTGATATGAAATGTGGGCACGAGGTGCTGTGATAAAATGATAATGATATTTGGCACGTGAATTGTCCGTGCAGTTATGATATGAAATGAGGGCACGAGGTACCGAAAAAATATGATGATTTAACTATGGGCACGAGGTGCCGTGAAAATATAAAAATGGGCTGGCACCCGTATTTTTATGATTATGAAATGAGGTGTCACATGGTGACTTTTTAATTGAAAGAACTATATTCAAAATATTTATTTGGAAGGATTTTTATTCAAAAAGAATTATATGAAAGAATTGTATTTGAAACATATTTATTTGAGAAAATTATATTTGAAAAATAATTATTTGAGAAAAATTATATTTGAAAGAGAGTTATCTGGAAGAATTATATGTGAAAGACAGTTATTTGAAGAACTCGATTTAATTGGGTGTAGTTGTATTTATTAATTATTGAGTGATATTAATGGTACTCTTGTTGTCTGTTGTGCATATCACTGGTTGTTTTGTCCTACCCTTATTGTTATTTATTTCCTATTATTTTGTATAATATATATTGCACAAGTTATTAGACTAGTGAGTGTCTTGACTGTTCCTCGTCTCTACTCTATTGAGGTTAGTCTTGATACTTACTGGGTACCGACCGTGGTATTCTCATACTACACTTATGTACATTTTTGTGCAGAACTAGGTATTGGAGATATCGGACTTGAGCAGAGTTAAAGCGGGATCGCAAGGATTCAAGATAGAGCTGCTTGGTCGTCGCAGTCCCTTGGAATCTTTTCATTTCATCGTACTGTTAATTTTTAATCAAACAGTATTGTATATTCGGTCCTCGTGATCATTCCATGTATTCAGTTAGAGTTCGCGACTCGGTACTACCAGTCTTGGGATGTTGTATGTTCATATTTATTCCGCTGTTAGTTTTATTACTTAGTTTTAAAAAAAATATCTTCAAAATAAAATTGAAAACGGCTTACCTAGTCTTAGAGACTAGGTGCCATCACAACGCCTGTGGTGGGATTTTGGGTCGTGACAGAAGGATTCCTTTAATTACTATAATTACTGATGAGTGTTTTGGCGCAAATAGATGTAGGGTTTGTGAAAAGGCGCCAAGAAAGATTAGAGAGTAAGGTGATGTTTGTTTCTTTGGCTTTCCTAATGCCTAGTCCACCTTCATGTTTTTGCAGAGTAATAGTATCCCACTTGATATAGTGACTTTTCTTCCTTGAGGTGGTACTTCCCTAAATGAAATCTCTTTGAATTTTATTAATCTTTTTGAGTACTGAAATAGGGAGAAAAATATATTGCATTGAGTGGTTCGGGAGTGAGTTTAGGGTAGACCTGGCTACGGTAGTTCTACCTGCTATGTATAGGAAGTTGGTCTTCCAACCAGCAAGCTTGGAGGTCATATTATCGATGATGTAGTGGAGATCAAATGCTTTAGGTTTATGAGGGAGAATAGAAAAACCCAAGTATTTGCCGAAATTAATACTACTTTTGAAATTGAGGATGTTGGCTAAGTGATACTTGGTGCTAGTATCACAGTTCTTAGAGAAAATGATTTTGGATTTGTTAGTATCGATCTTTCAGCCCGAAAGTTGGCTAAAGAATGTGAGGCAGTGCTTGATAGATTGAACGGATTTTACATTGGTATTTGCCGCAAGTGTTTGGTCATCTGCATAGAATATGTAAGAGAGCAAGGTCCCAATATGATTAATTTGAATAGGATCCCAATACCAATATTTACCTAGTGGGTGATATATTTCGAGGGTAATTCCATGTAGAGGATTAAAAGGTACATAGACACTGGGTCTCCTTGTCTGATGCCTCTAGTTGGATTAAAGAAAGATATTTTTGATCCGTTGACTAAAATTGTGATTCTAGAAGTACTGATGCAGCTCATAATGAGTTTGGTGATACATGGTGGGAATTTAAAGAATAAAAGTGCTCTGTAGATAAAGGACCATTCGAGTTTGTCAAAATCTTTTTCAAGGTCTATTTTAACTAGGAGTTTACCACGACGACCTCTAATTTTTTGGAAATGGTTAATAATTTCTTGAATAACGATTGCATTATCACTAGAGCGTCTGCCCTTGAGAAAGCTAGATTGGTAGGGGCTATGAGCTTGTCAAGGAAGGGTTTTATTCTATTTACGATGATTTTAGTAATGACCTTGTATATAGTGTTACAAAGTCCTATGGGACGAAAATTGTTGAGGTTGTTCGCATTTTGGAATTTTGGGATTAGGCAAATGTGAGTTGAATTGAGCTTCTCAGGAATAGAAAGGTTTTGAAAAATATCATGGCAGTATGACATGATAGAGTTCTTGATAATATGTCAATATTTTTGATAAAAAAAGGGTGCATACCATCAGGGCCTGGTGCTTTGAGGGGCTTGAAGGAAAAAATAGCACGAGTAATTTTGCAATCTTAAAAGGGACAGTCTAGTTGAGTAAGATCAATAGTGTCAAAATTTGTAGGAGAATTTAAAATATTTTCCAAGGGGTTACTATATGGTCCATTTGGAAAGTGTTTTTGCTGTGATGCATGATTGAGAATTTGTGCCAGGTCATTAATCCAATTACCCTCACTATCTTTACAAAAGGCTATATTGTTAGTTATTCTTCTATTGACCACACTAAGATGGAAAACTTTTGTGTTGACGTCCGCGCCGTTAAGCTAATTGATACGGAAGCGAATTCAATAGTCTTCTTCAGTTTTTAGAAGGTTGTTATATTCGGTGATAAGTTCGCTTTCAACCAGCTGAAGAAATTGGCTAGTAGGGTACCGAGGGGAAACTTGAATTCCATTCAACCTAGCCAAAATTTAATTTTTTTTTCCTGCTCATATTACCAAAAGTTTCCCTGGACCATACACTAGCATTGTGTTGGAAAATATTAGGGGCTTCAATGAGGGGTTTCCTATGGCAGCTATCTCTAACACTATTTGCAAACTAGTAGTGGTAACACCAGAAGGTTTCAAGCCTAAAAAGTTTATTGCTAGGGAGAGGGTGTCATGACCCAAAATCTAACCATGGTCGTGATGGCGCCTATCGTGTTACAAGGCAAGTCTACTTCCCAAAATATTACTACTAAACCGATTATAAGAATTTAATAAAATATTTCCAACATTTAAATTTTTTATAAACTAAATCAACTCTAAATATAATATAGAAAAATATGAAAACGAGCTTCAAACATCGGGGTGTCACTAACTCATGAGCGTCTAAATCTATGAACTAAGAAATGAAAACTTTCTAACTATCAATACAGTCCAAAAGAAGAAATGATAAAAGGAGTAACAAGGTCCTACGGACGCTAGCAACTACCTTGAAATCTCCACAGATAGCCGGCCTGAACTCATCGATCGCCGTGCTCAAACTCGCCTGGATCTGCACATAAAGTGCAGGGTGTAGCATGAGTACAACCACCTCAGTATTAACAGAAATAACTAAGGAACTGAGCAGTAGTGACGAGCTAAGTAAAATATTCCAATTATTTATTTTCACAATTTAAAAATAAACAGAAAAAAACAGGTAAATTTCCTAACTCAGTAAATGCCACAAAGAAGTTTAACAGATAAATGCAGCAACAACACAAATAAATACAACCTCACAGCAGTGTCACTCCATCACTCATTACTCGTACTCAGCACTCAATACTCAAAACACTCAACACTTTGCGCTCACTGGGGCTGTGTACAAACTCCGGAGGGGCTCCCAAGCACTAAGCACGGACAACTCACGTGCCATCATATCAATACCTGGATCCGCACGGCCAACTCACGTGCTACGCGGACAACTCACGCACTATGGTATCAATACCTGGACACGCACGGTCAACTCACGTGCTACATGGACAACTCACATGCTACACGGACAACTCACATGCTATGGTATTAATATCCTCACAACTAGGCCCTCGACCTCACTTAATCATGTACTCACTAGCCTCACCATCATCAACAAATAAGGGAACACAACCCACATCAAGTATCACAACATATTAGCAAATAATAGAGACTGAGGTAAACATGTACAATAATTTCTATGAGTGAGTACAAATAATGTGAGCGTGAATAAAGCCTAAGCATGATCTTTAACATAAGGCAAACAAGTTCAACAACAAATAAACACATAATCACAGATAATAGCCATTAGGACGCATAGCCTAACGGGAAGGACCAAGTCTCAATCCCTCGCGGTGCACACCCACACACTTGTCACCAAGTGTGGGTATCACTTCTAAACAATCACGTGATGTCAAATCTCCGGGTTTATACCCTCAAAGCCAGAGTTAAAACTATTACTTACCTTAACAATGTAAAACTCCTACTCCGGGATGCCCTCGTCTCCGGACTCGGTCTCCAAATGCTCTGAATCTATTCACAATCAGTACAATACTATCAATACGCGCTAATAGAATGAATTCCACAAGAAAAGCTACAAAATTACACCAAAATCCGAAATTGGCTCAAACCCGTCCCCGGGCCCACGTCTCGAAATCCGACAAAAATTACAAAACTAGAAAGCTCATTCACTCATGAGTCTAACTATACCAAATTCATCAAAATCCGACATCGTTTGTTCCCTCAATTCCTTAAATTAAACTCTTAAAAATTCCAAGCCCTAACCCCCTACTTCCACTCCAAAATCCTACTGATTAATGATGAATAAAGCCATAGATTCATGAATTTTATACCATTATGGGTTAGAATCACTTACCCCCAACGTTGCTCCTTGAAAACCTTCAAAACATCGCCTCTCTCCCGAGTTTCTCAAATCCAAAAATTGAAAAGAGAAGACAAAACCACGAGTTGGGGCTTTTCTTCCCAGCACAATCGCACATGCGACCTCTTTTTCCGCTTCAGCGAAGCCGCACATGCGGAAATTTTCATCGCAGGTGCGGAACTCATATTTGCGGCCCAAAGCACGTGCCTGCGCGTTACTCTTCGCATCTGCGAAGCCAGCCCAAAATCCTTCTCTCTGCATCTGCGCTCAAGGCCTCGCGCCTGCGGGCTCGCAGATGCGGCCAATTCTTCGCACCTGCGTTCCCAGCCTTGGCCTTCCATTTCCGCATCTGCGGCTTCCCCAAACGCACTAGCGGCCTCACGCATATGACTCCTTCTTCCGCAGGTGCGGAAATAGTAGTATCAGCAGCTTCAGCTACATTTTCCAACTTCGATAAAACCGTTAACCACCCGGAATCACCCCGAGGCCCTCGGGACATCAACCAAAAATACCAACAAGTCATATATCAACATACAAACTTAGTCGAACCTTCGAATTATTCAAAACAACATCAAAACACCAAATTACCCTCGGATTCAAGCCTAAGAACTTCTAAATTTTCAAATTCGGCAACCGATGCCGAAACCAACCAAACCACGTCCGAATGACCTCAAATTGTGCACACACATCACAAATGACACTACGAACCTACTCCAACTTTCGGAATTCCATTCCGACCCCGATATCAAATTTTCTACTGCCGACCGAAATCGCCAAAATTCTAATTTCGCCAATTCATGCTTAACTCTACCATGGACCTCCAAATCACATTCCGGACACACTCTTAAGTCCAAAATGACCTAACGGAGCTAATAGAACCATCATAATTCAAATCCAAGATTATTTACACATAGGTCAACATCCGATTGACTTTTTCAACTTAAGTTTCTACTTAAGAGACTAAGTATTTCAATTCACTCTGAACCCACTCCGGTCCCGAACCAACTAACCCAATATAACATAATATAGCTGAATAACACAAAAGAAGTAAAAATGGGAAAAATGGGGCTATAACTCTTGAAACGACCAGCTGAGTCGTTACTTTCTCCCCCTCTTAAACATACGTTCGTCCTCGAACGAGTCTAACAAATGATCATACCCTAAATCACAGCATCTGAAGCAATAATGTCTGGCCTAGCTGGAAGGGCATAGAAACGGGCCTGACCACCCCTTGATCTGCATCCCCCTCTCGGGTGACCCATAGCTGACTGGGCTCCACCCCTTGTTGGCTGAACTCCACCTCTAGCTGGATGGGTGGGTGGTGGAGGAACTGGTGTTGGTGTCGTTGGCCGAGTACTCCACTGTGGAGTCCCACCCAACAGCCTAGGACAATATCTCGCAATGTGACCGAAATCCTTGCACTCGAAACAACCCCTCCTCTGACGAAACTGCTGCTCCTGATGCCCAAAAGAATTACCCGATGATACCTGAGCGGGCGGGGCATAATGAGAATCATGCGCTGGCAATGCACTAAATGATGACTCACTCTGTTGAAACTGGCCATACTAAAATTGACCTCCCTGAGGAGCACCACTGAAACCACCCTAACCACGAGGCCTCTTAGCCTCCCTCTCAGTCCTCTCCTAACCTCGAACCATCTTAATCTATTGAGCAATGTCGACAACCTCATCAAAGGTAACCCCAGATACTCTCTCCCTGGTCATAAGCAATCGAAGCTGAAAACCGAGGCCATCTATAAACCTCCTAATCCTCACTCGGTCTGTGGGAATCAACCAGACCGCATGATGAGCTAACTCAGAGAACCGCATCTCATACTGTGTAACAGACATCTCACCCTGGCGAAGCTGCTCAAACTGCTTGCGCAGCTCCTCTCTGCGGGACTCAGGTACAAACTTCTCCAGAAAGAGAATGGAGAACTGCTACCAAGTAAGGGGTGCTGCGCCAACAGGCCTACACTTCTCATAAGGCTCCCACCATCTGAGTGTTGCCCCAGAAAACTGAAAGGTAGTGAATGAGACCCCACAAGTCTCCAAAATACCAGCAGTACGGAGTATCCTCTAACACCTGTCCAAAAAGTCCTGAGCATCCTCTCTCTCTGTACCACTGAAAGGTGGTGGCTGGAGTCTCCCAAACCTCTCCAACCTACGCTGGTCATCCTCAGGCATAGAAGGAACCACATAATCCTGAACAACTGCAACCGGCTGGGCTGGTGGTGCCTCCGTGTCTGAAGTCCCTGAATAACCTGCTCGGGTGTGCGAGCGATGAGAGTCTGAGTGCCTCCCCCAACCTGAGAAGTGGATGTCGCCGTCGAGATAGAGAGCGCCTGAGCAAGGCTGGTACACACTGTCAGAATCTGAGCTAGGGCCTCCTAAAGGCCTGTAATCACAATAGGCACAAGTGGTGCATCAACAACTGGAACCTGGTCCTGATCTGGGACAACCGATGGATCTGCAGGTACTGCCCCAGCTGTTGTACGGGCTTCACCTCTACCCCTACCACGGCCTCTACCACGGCTTCGGCCTCTCGCGGCCCTGGCTGGTGGTACTGGTGGCTGGCCCTCCTGACCGGTAGCACGAGTCCTCACCATCTGTGAGAGAATGAAACAACAAATGTTTAGTTACTAGAATCAACAGATTCGCACGACAAGAATTCAAGAATGTGTAGTTTTCCTAAAGGTTCTGCAGCCTCTCAAAAAAAGGTACAGACGTCTCCGTACCGATCCGCAAGACTCTACTAAACCCGCTCATGACTCGTGAGACCTATGTCACCTAGGCTCTGATACCAACTTATCACGACCCAAAATCTAACCAAGGTCGTGATGGCGCCTATCGTGTTACAAGGCAAGTCTACTTCCCAAAATATTACTACTAAACCGATTATAAGAATTTAATAAAATATTTCCAACATTTAAATTTTTCATAAACTAAATCAACTCTAAATATAATATAAAAAATACAAAAATGAGCCCCAAACATCGGGGTGTCACTAAGTCATGAGCATCTAAATCTATGAACTAAGAAATGAAAACTTTCTAACTGTCAATTTAGTCCAAAAGAAGAAATGATAAAAGGAGTAACAAGATCCTGCGGACGCTAGCAGCTACCTTGCAATCTCCACAGATAGCCATCCTGAACTCAACGATCGTCGCGCTCAAACTCACCTGGATCTGCACATAAAGTGCAGGGTGTAGCTTGAGTACAACCACCTCAGTATTAACAGAAATAACTAAGGAACTGAGCAGTAGTGACGAGCTAAGCAAAACAGTCCAATTATTTATTTTCACAATTTAAAAATAAACAGAAATAAACAGGTAAATTTCCTAACTCAGTAAATGCCACAAAGAAGTTTAACAGATAAATGCAGTAATAACACAAATAAATACAACCTCACAGCAGTGTCACTCCATCACTCATCACTCGTACTCAGCACTCAATACTCAAAACACTCAACACTTTGCGCTCACTGGGGCTGTGTATAGACTCCGGAGGGGCTCCCAAAGCACAAGCACTAAGCACGGACAACTCACGTGCCATCATATCAATACCTGGATCCGCACGGCCAACTCAAGTGCTACGCGGACAACTCACGCACTATAGTATCAATACCTGGACACCACGGTCAACTCACGTGCTACGCGGACAACTCACATGCTATGGTATTAATATCCTCACAACCAGGCCCTCGGCCTCACTCAATCATGTACCTCACTAGCCTCACCATCATCAACAAATAAGGGAACACAACCCACATCAAGTATCACAACATATTAGCAAATAATAGAGACTGAGGTAAACATATACAATAATTTCTATGAGTGAGTACAAATAATGTGCGCGTGAATAAAGCCTAAGCATGATCTCTAACATGAAGGCAAACAAGTGCAACAACAAATAAACACATAACCACAGATAATAGCCATTAGGCCTCATAGCCTAACGGGAAGGACCAAGTCTCAATCCCTTGCGGTGCACACCCACACGCTTGTCACCAAGTGTGGGTATCACTTCTAAACAATCACGTGATATCAAATCTCCGGGTTTATACCCTCAAAGCTAGAGTTAAAACTATTACTTACCTTAACAACGTAAAAATCCTACTCCGGGATTCCCTCGTCTCTGGACTCGGTCTCCAAATGCTCCGAATCTATTCATAATCAGTACAATACCATCAATACGCGCTAATGGAATGAATTCCACAAGAAAAACTACACAATTAGACCAAAACCCGAAATTAGCTCAAACCCGCCCCCGGGCCCACATCTCGAAATCTGACAAAATTTACAAAATTAGAAATCTCATTCACTTACGAGTCTAACCATATAAAATTCATCAAAATCCGACATCGTTTGGTCCCTCAAATCCTTAAATTCCCTCAAATCCTTAAATTAATCTCTTAAAATTTCCAAGCCCTAACCCCCTACTTTCACTCCAAAATCCTACTGACTAATGATGAACAAAGCCATTGATTCACGAAATTTATACCTATATGGGTTATAATCAATTACCCCAACATTGATCCTTGAAAACCTTCAAAAAATCGCCTATCTCCCGAGTTACTCAAATCCAAAAATTGAAAAATGAAGACAAAACCACGAGCTGGGGATTTTCTGCCCAGCACAATCGCACATGCGACCACTTTTTCCGCTTCTGCGAAGCCGCACCTCCGAAAATTTCCATCGCAGGTGAGGAACTCACTAATGAGCCCATATTCCGCATCTGTAGCCCAAAGTGCGTGCCTGCGCTTGCGCACCTGCGCGTTACTCTTCGCATCTGCGAAGCCAGCCCAAAATCCTCCTCTCCGTATCTACGCTCAAGGCCTCGCGCCTGCGGGCGCGCAGATGCGGCCAATTATTCGCACCTGTGTTCCCAGCCTTGGCCTTCCATTTCCGCATCTGCGGCTTCCCCAAACGCACTAGCGGCCTAACACATGCGACTCCTCCTTCCGCAGGTGCGGAAATAGCAGTAGCAGCAGCTTCAGCTGCATTTTCCAACTTCGATAAAATCGTTAACCACCCGGAATCACCCCGAGGCCCTCGGAACATCAACCAAAAATACCAACAAGTCATATATCAACATGCAAACTTAGTCGAACCTTCGAATCATTCAAAACAACATCAAAACACCAAATTACCCTCGGATTCAAGCCTAAGAACTTCTAAATTTCCAAATTCGGCAACCGATACGGAAACTAACCAAACCACGTCCGAATAACCTCAAATTTGTCACACACATAAAAAATGACACTACGAACCTATTCCAACTTTTGGAATTCCATTCCGACCCCGTAATCAAATTTTTCACTGCCGACCGATATCGCCAAAATTCCAATTTCGCCAATTCAGGCCTAATTCTACCACGGACCTCCAAATCACATTCCGGACACACTCCTAAGTCCAAAATCACCTAACGGAGCTAACAAAACCATCATAATTCAAATGTGAGATCGTTTACACTTAGGTCAATATCCGGTTGACTTTTCCAACTTAAGTTTCTACTTTACAGACTAAGTGTCTCAATTCATTATGAACCCACTCCGGTCCGAAACCAACTAACCGATATAATATAATATAGCTGAATAACACAAAAAGAAGTAGAAATGGAGAAAATGGGGCTATAACTCTCGAAACGACCGGCCGGGTCGTTACATAGGGTTAGGTTTAGTGATATTGAGAAGTAGGGGGTTATGGTCTGAGTGAGTTCTGGGAAGATCTGTTATAGTTGCTTCAGGGTAATTCTTTAATCACAGTTCATTAGCTAAACATCTATCGAGTCTTTCCAAAATTAAACTGTTTGATCTAACTCTACTGGTTGTCTAAGTGTATCTAGCTCCTTTGAAGCCTAGGTCCATTCATTTACAATGATTAATGCATGACCAAAAGCGGGAAGAACGGTTAGGGTTGAGAGGTCTACCACCCCACTTATCCCCTTGGGAAAGGATTTCATTAAAATCTCCCCATACTAACCATGGCCCTAAATAGTTAGTGGCTATGGAGCGTAAGTTATCCCATAAAATATTACATAATTTGGCGGAAGTGCTAGCATAAATAATATTTATAAGCCAAAGAGGGTGATTTAGTTGTACAACTAGGTTCCCAAACCAAAGAATGACTATACCACCTGAAAGTGCTACTGCAGGGACTTCAAACATGTCTGAGAATTGAAATTCATCACAGATTGGGGAGTAGTCGGCCATCTTAGTTTTGAGTAAGCAACCATGCGGGGGTTATGGGTAGTGAGAAGATTCCTAAGGTTCCTCTTGAATTTGTCATTGTTGGCTCCTCTAATGTTCCAATTCACTAAGCTGATAGGCCTATTCATATGGGTCATTGTGTGTGGTAGCTCCTCCAGTAGGAGCTGAGTGTGTTTCCTAAATGACGGGCTCAACACTACTGCAAAGTTCCCCGTTACCTCGAGAAGTGGATGACGGATGTCTATGGAGCATTCATAGATAGCCATTGAGCATTTGAATACAAATTTCCTGTCCTCCATTTCCTGGAATAACATGAGAGATGCTTCTCTTATGCTTGAAATTTCTGTGAACGATCCCCTGTGGTGAGGTATTATGAGTTCCTCTACCATCTCTTCCTCCATTTCTTGCTCCTCTTGTTCTGGTTCGTTGTGAAGGGGTTGTTGGTGATGGATATTTAATGGGATCGGGTGGTGTTGGGGTATTGGCTGCTAAGTAAAGAAGATTGGGTTGTTCGTTACTTCTTCCACTAGAGTGAAGAAGGGAAGTTGGTAGATTAGCTCCGTGTTGTTGAGAGGGTTGTAGTGATTGAGAAGGTTCCATTAGGCTTACATGTTGTGGAAGAGGGCTAGTGCCATGGACGGGGCTAGTAGATCTAGTATATTGGCTAGCCACATATGATTGATGTAATTGCTCATGGCTAAGGCTATCCCCTCCGAGATAAGATGTGCATGGAGTTATAGATTTTGTAAGACTATCCAAAGGGTGGGAAGTTTTCCATTGTTTGTTTCTGAAGGTTGGTCGAGTGAGTATGCTTGGTCTGCGATATTGGTTTGTTTGAGTGTGGTAGATAAAGAAGGAGAATTATCAGTGTTGGAGTGTTAGTTTGGTGCCAATGATTGCAAATCTTTGGTAGAAGATCTTGTTTGCATGGGGTTATGAAAAACTTGTTAGGAAGGGTTAGTGTCGATTGGTTGGTCTATTTGCATTGACACTTGTTCATTCGAATTTGCCACGTGTTTTGACTTTGGTTGGTCACTTGGAGGTTTTCTTGTGGGGTGGTATTTGCCTTAGTAGTCTGATTAGCTGTCCTAGGGTTAATTAGTAGGCTAGGGTTTTGAGTATTGCATACAACATCTCTGCCACGTAGTTGAGTAGGAGAGGGTGGAGAATTTTGGGGAGAGAGTGCCATTATTGGAGTTAACGTAAGGTCTGAGAGAGAATGTATATCTCTCTGCCCATCCATTTGCATCCTAGAATCAAGGAAATTAAAATCATTATTTTTTAAGGAAGAGAATTTGTTTGAGATGGGAATGGATTTATTGCCCATTAATATAGGAGAGGAATTAATGTCCTTTAAATAGGAGACAACCTAGAATTTATGGTGGAATTTGAACTGTTGTCAGTGTAATTAAAGGCTTTGTGGCTTCGAGAAGATGAACCATTAGAGGTATTACCAATAGTCTGGTTTTGGGAATCAGAAACTTTAGTAGGGTTAGGATTTTTTGCTTTAAAAAATTGTCACGACCCAAAATTTCACCACAGACGTCGTGATGACACTTAGTCTCTAAGACTAAGTAAGCCGACTATAATAACAATTCAAGTTTTTTTAATCTAATACAAGTGTCAAAACCAACAGTGAAAATAATCAAACAACCTCCCAAGACTGGTAATACTGAATCATGAACTCTAACTGAATACATGAAATGATCTCAAGGATCGAATACTCGATACAATTTGAATAATAATTAACAGTACAATAAAAAGGAAAGACTCCAGGGGACTGCGGTAACCAAGCAGCTCTACTTTAAATCATTGCTATCAACACACTAACTCTGTTCGAGTCCAATATCTCTAGTACCCGACTCTGCACAAAAATATGCAGAAGTGTAGTATGAGTACACCACAGTCAGTACTCAGTAAGTATCATGACTAACATCGGTGGAGTAGTGACGATGTATAATCAAGACACTTACTATCCAAATAACATGTGCAATATAGCATATAAAAATGATAGAAAACAAATAGCAATGATAGCAACAATAATCAATCGAGGATATAAACAACAGGGCAACAAGAACACTATAAATATTGCTCAACAAATAATGAATACAAGTACAATCAATTAATCAAGTTCTTCAAATATAAATCTTTCACTTATAAGTTTGTCAAATAATAATCTTTAGAATATAATCTTTTCCAATAAATAAATTTCGAATATACTCCCTTCAAATAAATATCTTTCAAATATGATTCTTTCAAATAAATATCTTTCGAATATAATTCTTTTAAATAAATATCTTTCGAATATAATTCCCTCAAATAAATATCTTTCGAATAAAATTCTTTCAAATAAATAGTCACCCTGTGGCACCTCATTTTATAATCAAAATATACGGGTCTCAACTCGCTTTCATATTTCCATGGCACCTCGTGCAAATATCTTTATCATAACTGCATGAACAACTCACGTGCTAATATCATCATCATTTATTCACGGCACTTCGTGCCTACATTTCAATTCACAGCCGCATGGACAATTCACATGCCAATAGTAATTTCATCATATTTCTCCGGCACCTCGTGCTCACATCATAATCCGCCCGACAATATCCACCGGTTCATAATTTCAACGTATATCTGACTATTATCAAATTTAGTGAACTTATAAGATAAATTGCACAATATTTAAAAGAAGTCACCAGGAAATCACAATATCACATAAAAATCACCAACACAATATCCCCATATCACCATATATCATCCCTGACAATAGCCACCCTTGTCTATCCTATAGACACCCTTATCGCTTCGCCCAGACAATATCTCAGCATATAACCACAGTGAAATGCCACCCTTATACCCACATAATATCAACAGTAGAATCCCACCCTTATCCGCCGCATAACAGTAACCCAAATCACACAATAATTTACACGGATATTACCACGATAATACAAAACAACAATTCATATTATAAATTGCCCATAGGCCACAACCAATTCCAAAGATACAATAAAATTAATTAATTTCACAGCAAATAACTCAAGGCTCCACACAAAGTATATAAAACCTCGATAACAACAACAAAGATGGAAAATGAACTCAGCGTAAGACGACATCTTCTTTAATCCAAATTTTTGATAAATATATAAATACCTCAATTTAAACTTAATTAATTAATCATTTATAGATGAAAAAATCCATAATATAATTATTTCAAAGAAATATCAAATCAACAAACACACATAATTCACATGAAAATCCAAATGGAAATTACACCAAATTATCATACAAATACAAACTCGACAAACAAAGAATGAGGCATGGAAAATCAAGGATTTACTAAATTCTAATAATTTTTTACTTTAATACATAAGAGTGTCTACGAATTTTAACCGATATAATTTGTACATATAAACCAAGTACGTACTAATCACCTCGCGTTCGTGGTTTTCAATAACACAAATTTCACATAAGACAGAATACTCTTTATCTCCCGGTTGGAGACTTTCACTTGCCCACTAGCTTGTGGTTGATAGGGAGCCGTGACCTTGTGAGTAACACCATACTTTCTCAGTAAAGTGTCAAAAACTTTGTTGCAAAAGTGTGACCCCCCATCACTTATGATTGCACGTGGAGTACCAAATCTTGTAGAAATATTCTTCTTCAAGAAAGCCACTACACTTCTCGCCTCATTGCTGAGTAAAGCAACGACCTCAACCCATTTGGACATATAATCCACCGCGACCAGGATGCAGATGTTTTCACAAGAGCTCACGAAAGGGCCCATGAAGTCATTGCCCCAAACATCAAAAATATCAATCTCCAAGATGGTTGTAAGAGGCATTTCATTTTTATTTGAGATTCCACCAGCCCATTGACATTTATCACATCTTTTCACCAAATCACTAGCATCCTTATAAAGAGTAGGACAATAGAAACCACAACTAAGCACTTAGGTCGCCGTTCTTGCTCCACCATGATGACCATCATATGGTGAAAAATGACAAGCCTCAAGAATATCACATTGCTCTTCTTCCGATACACACCTCCTAATCACCCCATCCGTACAAATTCGAAAAAGATATGGTTCATTCCTATAATAATCTTGATAATCTCTTTTGAGCTTCTTCCTTTGGTTTGAAGAGAACTCATTCAGAATGATTCTACTCACAAGAAAATTTACCAAATCTGCGAACCATGGCACCTCTTCCATTGAAATTACCAAAAGTTGCTCATTGGGAAATGAGTCATTGATTTCAAGGCCATGATGCGGCCTCCCCACCTCCTCCAAACGAAACAAGTGATCCGCCACTTGGTTTTCACTATCTTTCTATCTTGGATATCCTCTACACCGAAAAGTCATCCATGAAAACTTCAAGGTAATCCTCTACCATGTCTATGAAAATAGCCATCATACACCATTGAAACGTCGCTGGTGCATTGAACAAACCAAATGGCATTCTCTTGAAAACAAAAGTATCATAGAGACATGTAAAAGTTATTTTCTCTTGATCTTCCAGAGCAATGAGAATTTGGTTATAGCCCGAGTACCCATCAAGAAATCAATAGAAAGAACGTCGGGCCAATCTATCGAGCAATTGATCTTACAAAGAATGTGGAAAGTTATCCTTCCTTGTCATTTTGTTAAGCTTGCGATAATCCATACAAACTGTTACAACCCATATTCGCGTATGTTAGATCACGCCATAAGTTAGTCAACATAAATCGGAGAAGATATTATCTTTTAGATGATAAGAAATTAATCCTATTGGTCTAAAATGATACAAGGGTGTATAAGAGTGATTAACAAGTATTAGAAGTTAAACGAAATAAGGATGTCGTAACCCGTTAGGGTAAAACTAGAGGTGCTTAATATTCTTAGGAGGTCTTGTTTTAAGGTATTTGAATCATATAATGTCCATATTATAAGTCTTGAAGTCAAATGAGTAATGAAACAAAAGTAGACAAACATTGTCGCAACTTACGTTCATAATTTTACTTAAGCTTTAGGTAAAATGTTATTAAGCTTTTCTCCCAATTTACTTTGAATTATGGGGTTATATATCTACCTAGTTGAATATATATGAGTCTAGTTTCCAACGTATTAAACCGTTCGTCGATACGACATCGGAGTAGAGAGATATTCACGTTTTCGCGAGACTGCGCAAGCATGTCTCTATGGGACCCACATAAGCGGTTGAGATATATTGATATATATGAGACACCTTAAGCCCGTTTTAACTCATTATTTCTCACTCTATTCAGACCGTAGACACCTAAAAGCTCTCTATCAAGGTTCTATCATGATCCATGACCCAAACAAAGGGCAAACAACATAAATTAAGTGTCGGGAATCCCGTGGCGCTAGTATGTTTCTTGTTCTTCTTGTTGTTGCTGATTTTTGTGTGGTTACAGATCGTGTAGGAGGTTGTTTAAAGTGGTTTAAGATATGAAAAATAGTCTCTCAAGTTTTTAATATCAATCCTAGATGATTTCAAGTCTTCCAAAGTGATTCTAGTGCCGAAAACCCCCAATTGATATCTAGTTTCACTTCCTTGTTCTAGTGGCAACATTGGAAGGATATTTCGTGGTGAATTAAGGTCAAATTAGAGTTGTTCTATCTGTTAAAATGTAATGAACCTCTTACTCTACGTGTATTTAAGATTATCCAAGTTGCGGCTAAGTCGTTGAAGCTAGAACTTGTGAGATATCTATCGAAAGGCTTATTACTAATGTTGTTGGTTGGTGGACTATTTTGGGAGGCTTGATATGATTATTATTGATGTTGTTTGGGATTTTTGGTGATTTTTTAAAATTGTGGGAAGTCATATAAATAGGGGAGGTGTTGTCCGTTTCATCTTAAAATAGGTTGCGGTGGATATATAATAGTTATGATGCTTAAAGGATAACGATAGTATCAGTTCTCTTATTGTAGACGAAGGAGTCGTGATATCTGCATAGATTGAGGTTGGGCAGTATATAAAAGGTATATGAGTCTATCCCTTTCCTTCTTTTGCATGACTTCGATTGTACATAATGTAGTGAACGAGCTTCCAAAGATACTCCACTCTTAAAAGCTAGCAGTACTTACATTATTTCCCTTCTTATGGAACAAATGATGCTGATGTTACTTCTCTTATTCTTATAAGATCCATGACAAAGAGTTAGTCTTAATAACGCGTACGGAGGTTACCGACCATATATATATATATATATATATATATATATATATATATATATATATATATATATATATATATTTTACTATACCGAGTAGCGCTATTGTCGGCCGGGTACGACACCTATTGTGCAACCACTGATCAGTTGGATTTTACCAAGCTCCACATGGTCGGGTATGATTCTATCGAGCCTTATGATGGCCGAGTACGTTTTTATTGAGCCTATTATGGCTGGGTACGATATGATGATGATAATGCCCATAGAGACATATGTTTTTAAAAGTATATATATATATATGTGTGTGTGTGTGTGTGTGTGTGTGTGTGTGTGTGTGTGCGCGCGCGCACATCATGCATTCATAGGCACTCAGATGTTACAGGTTGTATATTATCTATCCCTGTTTACATTATTATTCTTATTTATGCTTTCCTGCGTTACATGACCAGTACTTTATTTGTACTGACGTCCCTTTTATTTGTCGACGCTGCATGTTCTACTGCAGGTCCTGATAAATAGGTAGACGTAGATCCCCCACTACAGTAGGCTGCATAGTTTAGCGAATATTGGCGAGATCCATTTTCCGGACTTGCCGTGGTCTTACTATGCACTTTTGTTATAGATAACTTGGGTATGTCGTGGCCCAATTCTGGCGATGTTGCAGCATTTATGTTCCTTTAGAGGCTCATAGACATGTGTCGACTCATTTTGCACACTCTCTGAACTTTTTAAATTCTTGTTAGTGCGACCATGTTCTGCAGCCGCACAAATTGTTTGTGGTCCGCATTTCTCTTCAATCTACCTCTGAGCTTCAACCCAGATCTGCTGCTGCAAGGAGAATTCTGCGGTCCGCGCTTTCTTCTGCGGCCGCAGAAATACTTCTGCAGACCGCATTGTTGGTTTGTTGCGCCCCTTCTTGCCTTATGAGCCAGAACACTCTTTTTTGAGTTAGATTTCTTCATTTGAGTTCAAGTCTTCAACATTCCTGCAATTTTTCCACTTTCATTAGTTTTGGAAACATAAATTAACACTTTCGGAATAAAACTAAAGTAAAAAGGTACTAATAAGTGGTCAAAATCCACACTTAATATACGCGCGTCGTGCGTGTACTTATCTTGATGAGTAATTTTTTTTAAAAAAAATACATAAATATTAACAACAAGAACACATAGCCATTGAAAATGTAAACTCTTTTTTGGTTTTTGAAAAGTTATTTTATGTTCATTCTAGGAAACACAAATGTGGTTAGTTAATTGGCGTAAGACGGTTTTTTTCTTTCTCGCAAGCAAAATGCAAGTTTCTCTATATGAATTATTTTCGTCAAACTAAAAAAAAGTTAATTACTATTGTAAAAGTAAAATACAGCAGGTTACCTTGTAATCTCTAAAGTTTTTTCTTTCATAATTAATTACCATAACGTAAGTCTTCTTAATCACATTCAACTCAAAGCAACACACTCTTGGTCAAAGAAATACTTACCCCATAGAGATAAAGGAGTTGCTATGAACATTGAGAGCAGAAACCCAAAAGAAGAACAGGAAATTCATATCCCCCCTAAATCTCCCGATATTACCAATGAAATCAACCCTTGTAACCAAAATATTCAAGGATCATCATTCAAAGAAAAACTCCTTGCATACGAATCATTGGCAGACCCCAACACCCTCCACCTTGACACCAACACAATTAATGTTTTGCTGGATACCACATTCTCACAATCTATGGAACCTATGTAATATGAGACTCCAAGCCCCACAACCAACAATACTACCAAAGGCATCAAGGAAATCATTCTAACGGGGGAGGATCAAAATCGCATGCACTCCCCTTGGAAACACTCCCTTATAATTAAGTTGATTGGAAAATGAATTCAACACCAATACCTAAGAGAAACAATCTCAACTATGGAAACCAACAGAACCCTTTCCATTAATTGACCTAGGCCATGACTATTTTGTTATCAAATTCATTAAGGAAGAAAACATGATACAAGCACTACAAAATAGCTCATGGTTCATCAATGGAAACTTCCTCTCTGTTAAACAATGGGAACCAAACTTTGTGGCTGAGAAAGCAAAACACGTGCACACTGCAGTTTGAGTACGCCTGCCGCAATTACCTACAGAGTTCTACGATGGCCTAATACTCCAAAAAATTGGGAACTCCATCGGAAAACTCCTAAAAATAGATGCATGTACCAGTGCTACTCTAAGGGGTCGTTACGCGAGGCTTTGTACGGAACTACCTATGGATAACCCGGTCCAATCTTGTATACTCATTGGATCCCATCTCTAACAGTTAAAATACGAAGGGAATAATACTTTATGCAAGAATTGTGGTCGCTTGGGTCATGTACAAATCTCATGCCCTCATGGTAGAAGTAGTTTACCTTCGTTAGTAGAACCTATCAATGAGAAAAATAGCACCTCTTCAGAAAACCTCTGGCATACGGTCACCTTCCCCAAGAGAAGACACCAAAACAGACCTACATACTTGGAGAAGCAGCCATCCTCACAGGTGGAGCAACGACTACGACATCCACCAGATTCAAAAGCAGGTATAGATGTAAAAATCTTTGATGCAATGTCAGGTAAGTACCTAAACACTCAAAATTTATTTTTGTAACACCCCGAAAAATTTCGAAATACTTAAGCGCCATTAAGAAAGTTGATGTGCACTAATTATATTATTTTATGTACATACGAGGACTATTAATATGATGTATATTAATTGGATATGATAATAAGTATATATTATAAGTGATTTGGGGTCTAAGGATAGGCCTAAGTCTAAGTCAAGTTGGAAAATTACATGATAGACTAAAGTTCCAAATGAGTACGCACAAGATAAAACTTTGGATGAGCATATCTACATATGTATAAGGATTTATGTGATGCGTAACCTATAAAATGAAAGATCTTTGAGTCTAGTTTCTAACTCTTAAAATCGTTCGTCATTTGGACACTCCTACAAGAGGTTTTGACCAACTTACCAAAAGCTAGCTGACATTTACACTACCGCACCACACCGCCCTATGCGCCGCGGCTGTGCAAATTCTGTTATTTTTTTATAACCCGACCTTTTTCCCACTTCATTTGGACGGATTTTAGAGCTCTTCTCCACTCTCTCAAGACCGCCAACTCCTATCTTCTTCAAGGTAAGAAAACCCCATTATCTTGGTGTGAAGTTCTATTATTTCTACACTAGTATTGATGAAATCTACACATAAAATACTTAGATCATCAAGAAATGTCCTCAAGAATTTAAAGGAGGGTATTGCAAGATTTCTTCCAAAAGGTAATCCTACACCCTTAGACTTACATGTACGGATTTATTATGTGAATATGAGTATGAATTATGTATTGGAACTCTTGATATGGTGATTGGAAGCCATACGTTCCCAATTTAAATACATAATTATTGTAGAGATTGAAAGGTGATTATTTGATAAAATTTTGTTTGTTCGGTGTGTATGGATGGCCATACATGTGATGTTGGAAGTTATAAATTATTTAAGAATGAAGGTGGGATAAGTTATTGAAAAATAGTGGTAGTTGGATGAACTAATTCTATGGTTATGAGATTTAGAGATTTATGCCTACTAGGTGTTTAATAAAATGTCTAAATGACTTAAAGTATAGCAATCTTGCTAATATTGGTGCAATTATGTTGCATTGTTGTAGATTGAAATTTGGTTAGTGTGGTGGACCATCGTAGTATTATTAAGGGGCGAATTTCAGATTTGAGCTGTCCGGAGGTGGTTTCACTCGCGAAAATCATTTAAAGTATTAGATTAGCTTCACCAAGTAAGTATCTTACCTAATATTATGTGGGGAAAATTATCCCTTAGGCATTGAGTCTTATGTGGAATTTGTGTGATTGAAAACTACGTACACGAGATGACGAGTACGTACTTGGTTTATATGTGCAAATTATTTCGGTTAAAATTCGTAGACACCCTTATGTATTAAAGTGAAATATTGTTGGAACTTAGTAAATCCTTGATTTGCCATGCCTCATTCTTTGTTTATCGAGTTTGTATTTATATGATAATTTGGTGTAATTCCCATTTGGATTTTCATGTGAATTCCGTGTATTTGTTAATTTGATATTTCTTGAAAATTATTATATTATGGATTTTTCCATCTACAAATGATTAATTAAGTAAGTTTAAATTGAGGTATTAACATATTTATCAAAAATTTGGATTAAAGAAGATGTCGTCTTACGTTGAGTTCATTTTTCATCTTTGTTGTTATTATCGAGGTTTTATATACTTTGTGTGGAGCCTTGGGTTATTTGCTGTGAAATTAATTAATTTTGTTGTATCTTCGAAATTGGTTGTGGCCTACGGGAAATTTATAATATGAATTGTTGTTTTGTGTTGTCATGGTAATATTCGTGTAAATTATTGTGTGATTTGGGTTACTGTTATGCGGCAGATAAGAAGACATTCCACTGTTGATATTATGTGGGTATAAGTGTAGAATTTCACTGTGGTTATGTGTTGGTATATTGGCTTGACGGAGAGAAAAGGGTGGCTATTAAAAGGAGCGATAAGGGAGGCTAATATATGAGAGATAAAGGTGGCTATAGAAGAGACAAGGGTGGATATTGTCAGGATGATATGTGGTGATGTGGGGATATTGTGTTGGTGATTTTTATATGATATTGTGATTTCCTGGTGACTTCTTTTATATATCGTGCAATGTATCTTATAAATTCATTAAATTTTATAATAGTCAGATATACGTTGAAATTATGAACCGGTGGATATTGCCGGGCGGATTATGATGTGGGCACAAGGTGCCGAAAAAATATGATGAAATTACTATTGGCACATGAATTGTCCGTGCGGTTGTGAATTGAAATGTGGGCACGGGGTGCCATGAATAAATGATGATGATATTGACACGTGAGTTATCCGTGCAGTTATGATAAAGATATTGGGACGAGGTGTCGTGGAATATGAAAGCAAGTTGAGACCCGTATATTTTGATTATGAAATGAGGTGCCACAAGGTGACTATTTATTTGAAAGAATTATATTCGAAAGATATTTATTTGAAGGAATTATATTCGAAAGATATTTATTTGAAAGAATTATATTCAAAAGATATTTATTTGAAAGAATCATATTTGGAAGATATTTATTTGAAGGGAGTATATTCGAAATTTATTTATTGGAAAGGATTATATTCTAAAGATTATTATTTGACAAACTTATAGGTGAAAGATTTATATTTGAAGAACTTGATTAATTGGTTGTACTTCTATTCATTTTTTGTTGAGCAATATTTATAGTGTTCCTGTTGCCCTGCTGTTTATATCCCCGGTTGATTATTGTTGTTATCATTGCTATTTGTTTCCTATCATTTTTGTATGCTATAATGCACAGGTTATTTAGATAGTGAGTGTCTTGACTGTACGTCGTCACTACTCCACCGAGATTAGTCATGATACTTACTGGGTACCGACTATGGTGTACTCATACTAAACTTCTGTATATTTGTTTGCAGAGCCAGGTATTGGAGATATTGGACTCGAACAGAGTTAGTGTGTTGATAGCAAGGATTTAAGGTAGAGCTGCTTGGTCGCCGCAGTCACCTGGAGTCTTTCCATTTTATTGTACTATTAATTATTATTCAAACAGTATCGAGTATTCGATCCTTGAGATCATTTTATGTATTCAGTTAGAGTTTGTGACTCAGTATTACCAGTCTTGGGAGGTTGTTTGAATATTTCCGATGTTGGTTTTGACACTTGTATTAGATTAAAAAAATGGCTTGAATTGTTATTATAGTCGGCTTACTTAGTCTTAGAGACTAAGTGCCATCACGACGCCTGTGGTGAGATTTTGGGTCGTGAAAAGTTGGTATTAGAGCCCTAGGTTCATAGGTTCTACGAGTCACGAACGAGTTTAGTAGAGTCTTCCAGATTGGTACGAAGACGTCTGTACTTATCTTCGAGAGGCTACATAATTATTAGGAAAATTTCACTTCTTTCATTCCTGTCGTGCGAAATTTATTAATTTCGGAGTTTGATCCTTTTGTATTCTATCACATATGGTGAGGACACGCACTACCAGGTCAGCTGGACAGACACCCGCGCCCCCTGCTAGACCCGCGAGAGGTCGGGGCCGAGGTAGAAGCCGAGTAAAGGAACGTGCCACAGCTCAAGCACCTGTCAGAGCAGCAGTTAAGGAACTACCAGTGGCTTTAGTTGGGGGGACAGGTACCTGGAGCACTTGTTGTTACTCTCGAACTTCAGGAGACTGTAGCACAGTTCCAAAACATGTTTGGTACATTAACTCAGGTGGAACTGATCTCAATTTCACCAAATATTTCAATGATTGGAGGAGTAGCTCAGACTCCTACAGCCCGTACTCCAGAACAGCAGATTCACATTGGTCAGGTTCATGGGTATAGTACCGATACAACCTGTTATTCCTGTTCAGCCTGAGATCAGGCCAGAGGCATCAGAAAAAGAACAAAAGAGACTTTAGAGGTTTAAGAGGTATGACCCACCTACTTTTAGTGGCACAACTACAGAGGATGCTTAGGGATTTCTAGAACAGTGTCACTGTCTGCACCATGGGTATTGTGGAAGTAAGCGAAGTTTCCTTTACTACATTTCAATTATCAGGAGCAGCGTATCAGCGGTGGCAAGTTTAAGAAGAGGGTAGACTAGCCAATGCAGCACCACCAACTTGGGCTCAATTTTCTGAGATGTTTTTGAAATAATTTGTTCATCAGACTCTCCGAGACGCGTGGCACACAGAGTTTAAACGGTTACGTCAGGGCACCATGACAGTGTCAGAATATGCCATCAGGTTAAGTGAGTTAGCCCGTCGTGTACCTACTTTGGTTCCAACCATCATAGAGCGGGTCCACAGATTCATTAAGGGGCTCAATTATGATCTTAAAATATGTATGGCTTGAGAGTTGCAAATTGATACTCCATTTCAGCAAGTAATGGAGATTGCGAGGAGGATTGAGGGTGTTATAGGTGAGGAAAGGGAGTCTAAGGAGGCCAAAAGGTCTCGAAGCTCTGGAAGGTTAAGTGGATTTTACTTTTCAGCTATGACCCATTATGGCGGAGGCTTGAGCAGTCGTCCAACTCAGTCCGCACATCAGACTACTCGGGGTGCTCCGGTAAGTTCTTATAGTGCACTACCGACACGAGATTCCTACAGCGGTTATTCTAATTATTCGGCACGAACTCAGTATGAGCAGCCGCGACCATAGAGGGGTTGCTATGAGTGTGGTGATACTAGGCACATCATGAGAGATTGTCTCGAACTTGGGAGAGGCATATTTTATCAGGGCACTCAGGCTACGGGCCCATTTCAATTACTACTTCACTTGCATATCCAGTTAGGGGTAGAGGACAGACGGGTAGAGGGCGCCCTAGAGGGGGAGGCCCAGCCCGTTGATATACTTGCCATGGTACGGCTGAGGCCGATACACCAGATGGTGTCGTTGCAGGTATGACCTTGCTTTGTTATAAAGGAATATTTTCTTAACTTAACTTGGTTCTGTATTTCAAGCCGAGTCCTCCTATTATGCTCTGCTTATGGGTGAGCTTCATAATTTTATGACCCACTTATATGTTTATCCCTGTTGAGAGATTTGATGATGTTAGCCCGTATCTATCATTTTTATTTTGTACACTATTGAGGGCTATAAGTCAAAAAGTGGCTTTCCATTACTCACTGTAGTGGGTTTTGATGTGATTTCGAAATAATTGATTTCGATTTTATGAATTATGTGCCCTATTGTAATGGAGATTCATTATGTGTTGTGAAAATTATTTACGGAATTTATTAAAATGAAAAAAGAAAGGAAATGAAAATTTTCAGTTGGCACAATATGCAAAATACTTGTGATTCAGAGTTGAGGACGAGATCCTCGCATTTTCTTTTTTATATGATATGAAATAGTTAAACTGGGCTAAAAGCCACAGTGGAAGTTATATAAGGACGATATCCATGTGATAAAATTTTATGCGTTTAAATTTTCCCTTGTGAAATTAAATTTGTACTATAGTACTTATAGAGAGTCATGCCTGTTAGGCTTATTTGAAAATTCTTGTATAAATTTCTCTGTGCATAATTTTACAAATTCGTGTTGTAATTATTGAGTTTTAGCCTACGAGGTGAGTGCCCAGATGACGTTAAAGGTGACTCATTAATTCAGGTAAATAATTATGAGGTCTTCATGCCTCGTGTATCGTTGTTAGTAAAATGGAGGTTTAAAACGAGATTTTTGTTAACATGAGGTTAATTGGCGATATTGTAATCGATTATGAACAATTATTAAGACCATAGATGTGGTTATGGGCATACATATGATGTGTTTCATGTCCAGATATCATTATGATAATGCAGTGCTTGTAATGCTGAGATTAATGTGATTGATATATACATTGTGATGCTTTGTTGGGTTGTGGATGTGTTGTTAGGAGTTATTTTGGTGTTACTGCGGCATGTGGATAGACCCAATTACAAGGGAGACTCTGCCGAATTTTCTGAAAAATTTTGGAGTTAGAAAAATTTGTGCGATTGAGATGTGCGAAAGAAGAGATACGTTATGTCATGTGTTTAAGGGACTCTACTTCTCATTCGAGGAAGAATGATCCTAAGTGGGGGAGAATGTAACACCCCGAAAAATTTTGAAGCACTGAAGCGCTATTAAGAAAGTTGATGTGCGCTAATTATATTATTTTGTGTGCACATGAGGACTATTAATATGATAGATATCAATTGGATATGATAATAAGTGTACGAGGCATATTATAAGTGATTTGGGGTCTAAGGAGAGGCCTAAGTCTAAGCCAAGTTGGAAAATTACATGATAGACTAAAGTTCCAAATGAGTACACACAAGACCAAACTTTGGATGTGTGTGTATATATATATATATATATATATATATATATATATATATATATATATATAATATTAGTCTGCCTGCTTTTGATAATTTGGTCATAACGTCTTGTAGGAGTGTCCAATTGATGAACGGGTTGAAGCGTTAGAAACTACACTCGAAGATCTTTCATTTGATAGGTTATTCATTATGAGCTTATCAAACGGCTTATCAAACGGCTTACAAAACACCTATCATAATGTCTCCATACCGGTTCGTGTTCGGGGAAGCTTGTCATTTTCTGGTGGAACTAGAGCACAAGACAATGTGGGCTCTAAAGAAGTTAAATCTTGATTGGGTCTAGCTGCTAACTTGCGGGTTACACATTTAAATGAATTGGATGAGTTCTGGTACCATGCTTATGCAAGTTCGTCCTTGTACAAAGAAAAGATGAAATATCTTCATGACGAATACATTTGAAACAAAGAGTTCAAGGTGGGAGATTTTGTATTCTTGTTTAACTCAAGGTTGAGAATGTTTCTCGGGAAGCTAAAATCCAAGTGGAGTGGTCCATTTGAAATTATTGGTGTGACACCTTTTGGTGCATTAGACTTGAAGAACAAAAATAATGAAGTATTCCGAGTCAATGGTCACCAGGTGGAGCACTACTTGGGCAAGGTTGGAGATATCTATGTGGTGGCAGTCATTTACTTCACTTGAGGGTATTTTTCATCATGGCGTGACGTTAAATCAGACGCTTCTTGGGAGGCAACCCATGTTCTTTTCCTTTTTCTTTTGTAGTTAGATATTATTTGTGTTCTAACTTGATTTAAAGTATGCTACAGGGCTGAGTGTGACTTGCAAGAAGGGTGAACTAAAAAATGGCCAAGTGTTGAAGGATCTGCGAAGCGCACTTTATTTGTGTGGACCACACAATTCTATGTGCCACAACAGAAGGACATCCACGGCCGCACATTTCACATGCAGACCGCACAATTGGAAGCTTGCCAAAGTGTAAAAATGTCAACTCTCTGAAGTTTGAGCCTGTCAGTGCAGAGCTAATCTGCGACCACAAGTAGAAATCTGCGGCCGCACTAAAAAATGTGCGGACCACACATGAAAATATACGGCCGCACTCGACCTCTTTTCCCTCTTAAGACTCTTGGTATAAATAGAAGTTTTGTGTTCATTTTTTAATTTTCACTCTCCTCACAATCACTGTTACTCTACAAGTTTCCTGAGAGATTTTCACTATCCCACACACACCTACATGTGCTTATACACCAAGTGAACTCACTCTATCTCGTATGCTTCATTTCATGTTAGATTTTTGTGTTGGTTTAATATTTGAAATTTTAGTTTCTTTATTAGAGTTCATCCACATTTCTATGTGGGATAGATCTGGACCGGGTAGTTGATAATACATGCTTTAATGGGTTGGGTTAGTGAGATTGTATGTTTATACCATGTTGCCATGTCAATTTGTACACGTAAATTGCAAATCAAAGTAGAAATAAAAAATAGCATGTTCGTAATTTGTAAAATATGCGGCCGCACTTGAATTTGTGTGGTCCTCAGTTTTGGTGTTTTGGGCAACCTGGTGAAGGCAAGTGCTTATGTGGCAGCACTTCAATTGTACGAACCACATAAATCTTAGAAAGGTAGCACTCAAAATGTGCAGGCTGTAGAGGTATTCTGCGACCGCAAAACAACCTCTGCATTGTCTTCAGAGAGGAGGCTTCTGAGCCTCTGGTGTTTTTTGACAGAAGTGCGGCCGCACATGACATTGTGCGGTCCGCACTTCCAACCTGTTGCCGCACATTAAAAAGAATGTGTGGACCGCAGATCTTAATTCCAGTAGCCTGTTATTTTTGTCGTAACCTCACTGTTTCCACAATGTTCTCCCTTGCCTACATAAGTCTTGAATGTATTGAATGGTGACTTGCAACTAACAATCATCTTTTCTTTAATACAAACATTGGTTCGATCGTGCGGCCGCGGCGAAACTACAAAAGGAAGAGGTGAATCTTCTAGGGGTCGAGGTAGAGGTACCTTGATCCTTGGCCAACCCAAAATCATTAGTAAGAAGGCCACAATAGGCATAGGGGAGGTGCACACCTCTCCTAGTCTAGCTCCTATGTCCCGTCTAGGGAAACTTCTAAAGGCAACTCTGCATCTATTCCAGAGGAGCAGGCAACCACACTGTCTAGGACACATGGGTGATTTCAGCTCATGGATGAGGCCTTTTCATCTCACAACACTTCCGAGGGGTCGAAAAGTGCTAGCCAGACCTCTAAGCCAGCAGCTGTCCCAAACACAAATGCGCAGACTATAAAGGATATTCCTGATGATGGTAAAGGGAGAGATGGTACATCGACTAGTGTGGAGATATCAAAGAAAAAGGAGATATGGGAGGATAGGTTCGTTAGCTTGGCTGCCTTTACTGACTTCCGTATTTGGCGGCCGGTAAGATCCCTAACACTTGAGCAGCAGTTTCTCTTGCTGTATTTGGATAGATACAACCCGGCAGTGTTGAGGTAGTTCACAGCAAGAAAGGGTTGGATGTGGTTTATTGAGAGAGTTGAAGATACCAAGGAGTACCTCGTCCGATAGTTCTACGCCAATGTTTCTCACATCAAGAAGGGGACGAAGGTGACTAAAGTACGCAACCTCAAGGTGAGGTTTGATCAGCACACACTAAATGCGTACTTGGGGTTTGAGGACTTGGAGTCGAAGGAGTATTTAGAGAAGTGTTCTATGAAAGAAGAAGTCCGAAAATGGCTAGCGGATATCTTAGCACCACCAGGGCCACCACCACCATGGATCACTGCTGGGGTTCCCATTCAGTGGAACACTTTGAGCTTTGAGGTGAAGGGATGGCAGAATTTTGTGTGTAGCAGACTAGATCCTTTCTAAAATGAGACTCATTTGCCTCTTCCACATGATATTATTGTGGCTTATATCATGTGGGTACTCAATTAATGTGGGTGCCGTGATGTCGGCCAATATTTCATTGGTAGCACAACAGACCAACATGGCCTACGCTTATCCAACACTATCACAAAGTACCTCACTGATGCAAAGGTAGAGCCAAGATCAAATGATCCTAAGGTGAAGCCGAAGAACCCATTTAACTGGTATTCATTGATGGATGCGACTAACCCAAAGAAGAGATCTAAGCCTTCTACCACCACATGCAAGTCTGATGAGCCGACAGTGGTAGTTTATAAGACAGTTGACATTCCATCTACCTCTATTGAGCCCTCTTCTAGTGTTGCTGCTATGCCTAGGCCACCATCTTTAGGTCCTAACACAGCCCCTAGAGCAGCCCTGAGGCCGGTGCCCATGCCTACAGCTCCATTATATGCTCAACGAGTCTCTCAAACATTGGAGAGTCTCAGCAACTGGATCCAGACAGCTACTTCAAAGCTGTCTGACATATCTAGTACTGTTGTAGTGCAGTCATCTACGCAGGCACCACAGGTCTCCGCTAATCTTGATGAGAAGTTAAAGAATATTCTGGACAACCAGAAGATGATCATGGACACTCTGGTACAATACTGGTCGGTTATTGAGAAGTTGGCCAAAGAAGTGAAGAAGATGATAAAGTCCCAGGCAAGCAAAAGATTGATTGATAAGCTCAGGAAGGAGGTGACCAGACTTGTGACAGCTGAGGATTCACCTTTTGACATGTTACTAGACTAGACCAGTCCGCCCCAGATCAATCTGCACCATCTGCATCAGTTGCACCCGCTAGCCAGTCTGAAGATCCATGCCTTGTCGCCGACACTACTGAGGCAGTGCGTGCGATGTTTGCTACTCCAACCACTCCCATTTATGATGATGATGATGATGAGATATAGTTGGCTGACCCAACGGGAGATGATGTTGCCGGGGACACTGAGATGTCCAAGGATTTTTAGGGAGCTTTCTTCGACCTCTCTCTTTTCACTCTTATTTTGTTAAGCATCGGGGACAATGCTTACTTTTATTTGGGGTTGAAGTATATTTGATTGACACATTTGGATATAATTCGGACTGTAATAATTGGATGATTCTTTTTCTATTCTTATTTTTAGTTTATCTATCCTTAGTAGTTATTGTTCATTAGCTTCTTTAATTTTCTGCTTTAGTTTTTGTTTTGTTAGTAGCTTCTTTTTATGTTATTCGTAGTAGTATAGATAATAAGCCTTTGGTTTTCTTGATTCCACAGTTATTTCTAAAAGTAGTTATGTGTGAATCGGGTGACTCGTCTCAACGATGGATGGCGTGACAACCTTCTTAAGGGAATGAGTCTGTTTTTTGTGCTTAGGTAATAATAATAGTAGTAGTAATGAATAAAATTCCTAATCAAGTCATTCTCGAAAACGAGTTATTTATGCTTCATTTGGTACCAACACACTTAACTACGTGCTTATGGTTTGAAACAAAGCTTTTAAAGAGAATAGCTCTAGTTAGTGACTTTGAGACTATTGAGTTGACTTTGGTAATTATCGAGTAGTTTATTGGAACATAGTGATCTTTAACTTGATTGTGGTTGTAGTCGGCTCTCGACTCTATCCACTTTTATGGTCTAGTTATGTGCGGGGTAAGGTAATTTGTTGCTAGTCCAAGTACCCGTGCGAATGGACGAGAACTTTCCCGATGTGCTTCAAGGTAAAATCCTAAGTTTTGCTTTGTTTGGGAAATGATTGTAGGCTTTCCTTGGATCGTATGAGCTTTCTATTGCCAACCAATGTCGTTATCCCTAGTCAACCCCCTTTGAGCCTCCAGCCTTTCTCATTTGATAACCATAATATAAGTCATTACCCGTTTTGTTGTGATCCTCTCTTGGCACCCGGACCTTCCTTAACACTCTTGTGAAATAAGTGGCTTAAGGCATAAGTTTGGGGAGGGGGAGTTGAGGAATATGAAAGAGGTATCAAGGCACCAAAAGTAAGAAGAAGTGATCTCTATGAAAAGAGAAGTTAAGAAAAAAAAAATAATGAAAAAAAAAATGCAAGAAAGAGAACAAAAGGAAGGGTTGATGGAATCAAAAAGGGTTAATTATCCCTAACATGAGCATCAAGGGAGAAAAATAATGAAATGAACAAGAAAGAGTAATGTCAAGTCTCTCTAACCCCCCCCCCCCAAAAAAATAGAGAATGCCTCTAAGAATTGGTAATGTGAGCCAAGAAATAAAAATGTGGAGTGATTAAGGAAAGGTGTAACCAATTACCCATATGGTATCCTACCCTAATCCAAAAGCCTTCATTACAACCCGAAAGAAGTACTACTTGATTTCGAACGGAGTGAGCTTACATTAGTGGTGATTTACATAAGGGGCAAGCCTATGGGACTTGAATCCGTACTTGTGACATTCTCTTATGAGAGAGGAGTGAACCTTTCGTGAATCTTACGATTGAGTGCTAATCTTTGAAGTGAGCTTGGAAAATGGAAGGTAAAGGAGGAAGAGTTTGGAGTCCACCATAATCTACATAATAGAACAAGAGTCCTTGAAGAATAAAGTAAATTCTTGAAGCTCAATGTCACGACCCAGAATTTCCACCTTCGGGACCGTGAGGGCGCCTAACATTTCATTTGCTAGGCAAGCCAACGTTAGAAAAGCGTTAAGCCAATTATTATTCAATTTAGTAAATAAAGTCAATTAAGCCAAAATGAAATAAAACTGAGTGCGGAATAATATTTACTACAATTCGGATCTAGAGTCACAATTCACGAGCTTCTAGGATTTTCGACAAACAGAGTCTGAAAGAAATACAACTGTTTTGAACGAAAAGAAACAGTAACAATAGGGGAAAAATATAAGGGGACTTCAAGGTCTACGGACGCCAACTAATCTACCTTGAGTCTCTAATGAGCAAATCTGAGCTGCTACGCCTCTCGATCAACTGGGACCAATGCCAAAATCTGCATAAGAAGTGCAGAGTGTAGTATGAGTACAACTGACCCCATGTACTCTGTAAATGCCGAGCCTAACCTCGAAGAAGTAGTGATGAGGCTAAGGCGGGTCACTCACACTACAACCTGTACGCAGTATATAATAAAGACAAAAAAGTAAATACATAACGAAATAAGCAGTCAATTGAAAATAATAGCTACAACCTCAAGAAATAAGGTAGTGACGTTTAGAATTACCAATCCTTAGAGTTCAAATGAAACTACCGTAAAACCGACACAGCTCAAGGAAATAGAAACACATAGGTTGTTGCGGCGCGCAACCCGATCCCACCATACAAAACAAAATCCTCTCTTATTTCACCGTAACAACATCAACAACAATAAATAATATGTACATATGTTGCGACGCGCAACCCGATCCCACCATATCACAACATTAGTATCATAATTCATCCTTATTTCACTGAAACAGTCCACCCTTATTCCACATGTTGTGGCATGCAACCCGATCCCACCGTACAGTACAAATTTACCCTTATTCCACCCTTATTTCACCTGTTACGGCGTGAAACCCGATCCTACCATATCAATACCAAATACTCAAAGTGCACAGTAAAATTAACAATTCAAATCACAAAAAGCCTTTACGATCAATAAATACCAAACTGAGCCCAAAAGGAAACCTTGTACAACATGAGAATCTACATAAGTAATACTACACAGCGAGACCAGTCTAGTAATTGACAATTAGAAAGTGCAAATAAACCAATTTGAGCAAATAACAGGAAATCATGAAACTATGAAGAGATATAACATCATTAACAGGAGAAGACATTGATTAACAGGTAGCAATTAAGCATGGAAAACGTTTCGAGCATATGACAGATAAGACAGGGAAAGAGATAATAAAGGAAAAGCGAAAAATCAGGGAAAACAAATAATTAGGCGGCGTATAAGCACTCGTCACCTCGCATATACGCCGCTCACATGAGATTCACATAGCACATAGTACGAGGATTTCAAATTCCCTCAAGTCAAGATTAACTACGACACTTACCTCGCTCCAAAGATCACTCAATGCTCAACTACAACTTTGCCTTTCAAACAAGCCTCCGAACCAACAATATCTAGCAAATTACTAACAAACGATTCAAATTAAGCCTTAGGAACTACCCACGATTGCAAAGGATTCAATTTAGGTCATTATTAATAAAGTCAACAAAAGTCAACTCCCGAGCTCGCTTGGTCCAAACCCAAAATTTGGACCAAAACCCGATTACCCATTCACCCCCGAGCCCGGTTAGGTAATTTTATTTTGGAATCCAACCTTAATTTGCGGTCTAAATCCCAATTTTATAAAAATCCCTAATTCTACCCAAACCTCCAATTTCCACCGTGAAAATACTAGATTTTAGGTTGAAATCTTAGGAAATGTAGTGAAAGATGGAAAGAAAATGGATTAGAATCATTTACCAATGATTTGGGGAAGAAGAGTTCTTTGAAAAATCGCCTCTAGGGTTTTCTTGGTTTGAAAATTTGAAGAATGAACAAAAATCCCGTCTAACTCCCATTTTAATCAGTTGCAAATGTCACATTTTTGATCTGGTGTTCGTAAATGTGAACTTGTCAAATACGAAGAAACAATCGCAAATGTGAAGTTCTCCCATTTATGTTGTCATCACATTTGCGATGATTTGTTCGCAAATGCAAACTTTAATCTTCCGCAAATGTGACCGTTTGATCGCAATTGCGATCACTGCACCCCCTTGTCCCACTTTGGAAATACGAAGTCTTGTTCGCAAATGTGAACTTGAGGTGCCCCAGCTTCTCTTCACAAATATGAGGAGTTGCTCGCAAATGCGAACCTAGCAGAGGTCGCAAATGCGAAGCATGACCTCGCAATTGCGAGGTCTGAGGCCTGCACCAGATCTAAAGCACACTAGCAAGATATACACACAAGCCTATCCGAAACTCACCCGAGCCCTCGGGGCTCTATATAAAATATGCACACAAGTCTAAAAATATCATACGAACTTGCTCGCGCGATCAAATTCCCAAATAACACCTAGAACTACGAATTTAGCATAAAATCAAAGGGAATTTTCAAGAAAACTCATGAACTTCTATTTTCACAACCCGACGTTCGAATCACGTCAAACCAACTCTGTTTCTCACCAAATTTGATAGACAAGTCATAAATATAGTAATGGACCTATACCGGAAAATACAGACCTGATATCAATAAAGTCAAAGATTGGTCAAACTTTCAAAATCATTAAGCTTTTAAACTTTCAAATTTCAACAAAGTGTGATAACTCGGGATAGGGACTTCCGAATTCGATTCTGGGCATACCCCCAAGTCCCAAATCATGATACAGACCCACCGGGACCATCAAAACACGAATCCAGGTCTGTTTTCCCAAAACGTGGACCGAAGCCAACTCAAATGGATTTTAAGACAAAAATTTCATATTTTCTCAGTTTTTAATATAAAAGCTTTCCGAAAAAAGCACCCGGACTACGCACGCAAATAGAGGAGGTCTAATATGAGGTATTTAAGGCTTCAAATCATAGAATTAGGTTTTAAAACTTAAGATGTCTTATCAGGTCATCACACTCAAATGTCACATTAGAACTACAGCTGCATGATACTTGACTTAAGTGTGAGAGAGTTGATAAGTGTGGATTTTGACCACTTATTAATACAATTCTACTTTAGTTTTAGTCCAAAAGTTCAGAGAATGTGCAAAACGACCAAGACTGAAGTCTTGCCCGAAGTGCGGACCGCACATAGAATTGTGCAACCGCAGAAGCTAAAGTGCATCCACATGTCCAATTGTGTGGCTGCAGAATCCCTTTACTTGCAGACTCAAGCAAAGTGCGGAACGCACATGACATTGTGCAGAACCCCCCGAAGGGAATTTTGGTCAGCGAATATTGGTTCACTATAAATAGACGGGAATCATTATTTAGGTCAAGTTTTGAAGTTTCTTTAGTTGTAGCCGTTGTAGTTTACCATTTTGGGACAAAAATACCATAGTTTATCATTTTAATTTTATATTATGGCATTAATTGGCATTTCTTCTTTATTTTCTTCAATTTCTACTATAAGTAGCTTGACATTATCAAGGTTGTGACCCAATCCTAGTGTGTAAACCTTATGGGTAATTAATCTAATGCTTGTTTATGATTGAGTGTTTGTTATTTAGCCTTGTTCATGCTTTAATTTTAGAATTAATGGTTGCAAACATTGATTCATGCCTTTTTGACTTGGTCTTTACTTGAGAAAGAGAGACTTAGTGTAGGAAAACTTGGCTAATAAGAAATTGGGCTAATTAAGCTTTTGACTAGCCTAATTTAAAGGGTTTGAACTAGAGATAAGGAAAATCCAACTTGAGCTCATATCAACTATTTGGTTTGATACCCATTTGAGCTTGAGAAAGCCAAATTGGGCAAAATCACTCTATGATCGAGAGGTATTGAGTGAGTAATTTAGAGTTGAGAGCTATAATATACTTCAATCACTAAAAAAAGTGTTAATGTAATTAACCCACTATGCTAACACATAGGCGAAGGTTCCATCCCTAGGCTTTTTACTTATTTGAAAATAACCAAAAATAATTAGTCAATTTCTAGTTTCATCTCATTAGTTAATCATCATTATTGTAGTTCATAGAAATAATTTAACTTGTTTCGAAGTGTATTTAAGCTATTTCTTCTACACGCATCAAGTGTACACTCTAACACCCACATTTAGCTCCATGAGGAAATCGATCCTGACTCATAGTTAGGTACTATTCTTCCAACGACCTCTTCCACTCATTGTTGAGTCTGGATTGGGAATGGACCATCGTACACTAAGACTAGTATAATTAAAGTTATACTTCTATGTTTAGTTAGTAACCTCATAAAGTGGTAAACAACCTAAGAAGTTAAATGACTTTTCTGTTACAAACAAAATAAACATGATTTTATTAAGTAATTTTAAATAGTTGAATGACCATTTGAGTAAGGAAAATGGGTCAAATTTATCCCTCTACTTTCGGGTATTGTCTACACTTAACCTCTGATATACTATTCGGCCAAATTTATCCCTATTGTTATACTATTCGGTCATATTTACCCCTACCATCAGCAAACTTTTAAAAATTGCTTCTCAGTCTGTTAGGTAACCCAAAATCTCCCAAATCCCTTTTATTTAAATCACTTGTTCTTCTTCTTGATCCACTATTTTCAATTACTGTTAATGTGAATGCTAAAGGTACTAAACTACACAAATTATTCATGGATATTTTTAATTACCATTGCACTCACTTCTCTTCTTGTGATAATGAGTTTGGAATTTGTTTAAACTATTATAATATTTCAACCATATACACACTACAGAATCAATGGGTCTATTTAATATGTATTATATGCAGTTGCTCACCATGTATGTAGATGTATATTCGAATAAATTTTGTAATTATCTAGTTAGTATAGAGTTCGGTCGACTAACTTAAAAGTGCACAATGCGTAGGCATTTGATTAAAGCAAAGTTGAATTCGACAATGTAAAGTCTCCAAGAAATTTCAACTTCTATCATTAATGCTAACAAAAGTCTCTATTTCTTTGTTGCAACGAATTCATTAAAGCTGGGGTATAGTTAATACTTTTTAAATTTAGACAAACTACCTAATTTAGATTCTTCAGTTTACTATATTTTATTTACTAAGCGTTGTATTATTTTAATATTTTTTTCTCTTATTTCTTTTTTTTTCAATTAAGAAAGCAACTGGTTAATGCCAACTATTTTAAAAATAGTGGATCAAAAAAAAGAATAAGTGACTTAACTAAAATGATTTGGGAGATTTTGAGTCACCTGGCAGACTAAGGGACAATGTTTAAAAGTTTGCTAATGGTAAAGGTAAATTTAACCGTATAGTATAATTATAAAGATAAATTTAGCCGCAAAGTTAAAAAGTAGGAGGGTAAATTTGGACTTTTTGCCTTTGGTACTTTTTCAAATAGTAGCACTAAAGCTTATATGTTAAATCGAAGCATTCCCATTTGATTGGTAAAAGTGGACAAAATGAACTTCTACCTTATCCGAATCTTGCAATAAAATTACTACACATTCTTCGTAATAAATTCTTCCAAGACTCCTCTAATAAGAAAATGTTTATGTGGAAGCTCAGTTGAGAAAAAGATTTTTATTTGCATTTGAAGTGAAATTGAGACTTTATGAGAATATATATATATATACTTGCAATTTATCACAGTTTTGGCTGAAACATACCTTGATCAAGTGCGACCAATACTGAAATTACTTTAGAAAAAACTTTATCTACTAGCTCACTCACGAAAGCTAGATTATATCTTATTTTAATATCGTGATCTCTAAAACAGAATAAAGCATAGGTGAATCAACCTGCTTCAAGTTAGTTAGGAGTGTGTTTTTTTTTTACTACTATTAATAAACGGGAATAATGAGCTGCATCCGGTTAAACAAAAGAGCATCGTCCGGTTAGAAAACGGTTCAGAAGAATTTAATTGTAATTTAATCAAAATACCCAACGTTATAGTTTAACGCGTGCTGCCCCGCTTTGTTCCAGGTTTGACGCGTCGTTCCTAGCTCCGCTTTGGGTTGCACTGTTGTCTCGGCTTTCTCTCTTTTGTTTGATCTCAAGTTTCTCCTCTTCTAAGCGAGAACGAGAGCAACCTCGGGTTTATGCTTGAGCTACATCCGCTTACAAATCGGGTCATGAGGGCACTTTTGTAATTATAGAAAATAGAATGATTCTATTGACTGATAAGAAAAGTTAAAGTAACTGCCTTGAAAGTTGATATCATACTTGACGATTCTACCCTTTGAATATGTCATGATAGCCTTCGCCTACCTTTTTTGACCGTCGGTCCCACTTTTCTTTGTATTATTTTGGTATTTTTTTAGGAGATATTTGACAATTTTCTTTTTAATCTGACTATTCAAAAAAATTATAAGCACCCACTAAAACTATTTACCGACCCGCTAGACCTTTCTTTTTTTAAGAAAAATTATTTATATTATGTCTGTTTTATTCTATATCGCTCAGACTAAATATACCTTTAATAACCGGTATATTATAATGTAAATATTATGTCATATTTACTATTTATATACATACTTGTTTACCCTAAAAACAGACAACAATTGAATTTATCCGCGGTTTTAAAGATACGTGATATAACTTGGCACAAATTAAAAGAATATATTAATATTGAAATTGACGATAAAAGAAACAAATGCAAACCAAACGAATCGAATAGCCTTGGCCCTCGAGTTCGATCACCCTTGAACCAAGAGAAGTTTCAACTGATATAAGAACAGAGTAACAAGATAATGAAAGCTAGAAAAAGACAGTGTATTGCTTTGTATTGCGTAAATGTGATGTGTTTTACAAATGATCAGACCCCTTTTATATAGTTGGGGAGTCCTACTCTTGATACAGTTCTAAATGAAGTAAGAAATCTCATGATTGGCTAATTAATCGGCCTATCCTTGATATATGCCGAGATCTCCGCCGTGATCTACGCTCGATCGCGGATATTTCATCTTACTGTTATCCAGCTCAGCAAATTTCCCTCGATCTCGCCTGATCTCGATTTTGTTCGGTCCTGGGTCTCGAGCTCGGCGATATAACTTCACACCTCGATTCGATATGACTCGAGATCGTACCTTAATCTATCATATTCCAGTCTCGATTAGTCAAGCAGGGGGCGAGCCCGGTTTTGACCGTATACAGATAGTCCCATCATTTCTCAAAGAGAAGATGACGAGAAATGATATGAATTTCCGAATCCCGTCTCGATGGGCCATGACATAAGCGATGAATCCGACTATGACATAAGCGACAAATGGATATCGAAACGTCTCGTCGATCCAGTTATCAAGACATTAAATGTCTGTCAGTCGATGGCCGGCCACTATCGGCTCTCAATTGTCACCAGCAAGCTATAAGTATCCCAATTTTTCTTTATTCAAACTTTAAGGTCAAAGCTCTTCCTATTCTTGTTTTTTCTTCAAAAATCCCTTTGCTTTGCAACTCTTGCACCCAAATTTCTTGAACTTTCATCAGACCGCATACTATCTTAATTCTCTTTCCTCCTGTTCTTCAATGGCAAAAACTTCTAAGATCGTACTACAAAAGAAGGCCGATTCTTCATCACGGCGGAACCTCATCCTGAGGAATTCGTTCCGGCAGGGTGCCCTACTGTTGCCGATTTTAAGATTGAAAAGACCTCCTCAGTACCGAGCCGATGTAAGCTGGTCTCGAGATACATATGCACAATCACCGAGGATCTCCTCACCAAGGTTAAAGAGGACTGCAACAGGGTCAATAAGCATATGGTGGTTCCTTCGCCCGAGGAATCGATCACTACCCATGTGGAGGGCTTTCTAAGTGTTTACACTTATCCCTTCATATTGGGTCCCTTAGACCCTATCATCATTGCCTTTTGCAAGAGGTATGATGTGACTCTTGACCAGATCCACCCCTCCTTCTAGAGAATAGTGATTCTACTCCGATTTTTTGTAAGCACAATCTAGGGATGTCCCTTTACCCTCGACCACCTTATGCGCCTCTACAGTCCCCGACTCTATCGAGGGGCACTGATCAAGCTTGCTCGGGGCCAGTAGGGCTCCGTTCTCGAGCATAGACGTAGCTCGGGACCGAGGTTGGATGGGCCAATTTGTTCGAGTAAAGACTTCGGACCTGATCCCTGCTGAAGACATGCCATTTCTCAAGAAATATAACATGAAATGTAAGTAGTGCTTCACTTTGAAGGTTCAATCCTGTTATTTTCCCTCTTATCTCTTTCTTCATTGATGTCTTTGCTATCGCAGTTGTGGCCCAGATGTCGGACGTAGTTCCTGAACTTAAGGAATGGGTTGAGGTCCTTATGTCACAGAGGTCGTATTCCAAGTGGGCTTGGATGGAATTATCGAAGGGTCGATGGGAGGCCTGCAATCATAGTAAGAGTTTTTCTCTGATACATCTGATATCATTTCTTTTTATCGTTAGTCCCTAATTTGTTAAGTTTTATTTTGCAGGTTTACCAAAGGACATCGAGATGAGGCCTCCATCAGCTGATGATGATATATACATTGATCCCTCTACTCTGAAACAGGTCAAAGAGAAAGGGAAAAGAAAAACCCTGATTCCCTTCGACTCCGAAAAGAAGAGACCGAGGAAGCGGCTGGCGCATAAGCCCAAAATATCTGGGGCCTAAAAACTCTCATAAGACTCACTCAATTGGTTGAGGGATGAGTCCGAAGAAGAAGAAAATTCTGAGCTGGTGGCACGAGTAAGACGCAGCTCCGAGATGCCTCGAGCCATGGAGGCCGTAGAAGAGACAATAGATGAAGTCCCAGAGAGGGTCGAGACCGATTTGGCCCGAGCCAGTGAGGTCGAAAAAGAATGTGTGACTGGTACGTCCCGGTCAGAAGATAACGTACCCAAAGAGGTGCCTGGGGTGATTGACATTTCTGGATCGCCCTCATTTACGGATTCTATGATCAACGAGGCTCAGGCGTTGAAGGGTAAACTCGGCGAATGGGCGCAAGGAGCAATCGATCCTTTCAATAACTTTTTGGATGGCCTGGACTCTATAGCTTCGGAGGATGCTACCGGTTTGGGCGACTTACCGGTGCCAAATAAGGTACTGTCATCGGGCGCTACTAGGTCTTCATCAAGCCCAAAACTGGTGGATCAATTCCCGGCCTCAAGTGTTAAACCCGACCGCATACGGTTGATAACCTTTTATGTCGCAGAGGATGCCCGGGTCTTCTCTGCCCCCGTGGGGTTGCTAGCTACCTTAGATGCTTGGTGACCGAGGAAGACCAGGCCGTGATAAATGCGGTGGAGGCGCCTTGCCTATTTAACGAGGCCCAACATGCTTTGAATCCGGTAAGTTCGAGGGTCACTTCATTATTTATTTTAAACTTGAAGTTGTAAATATTTCTAACATCTTTCTTTGTGCTTGCAGGCTTCGGTGTTGCATCATAAGGCTTTCTTCAGAATCCAGGAGGAGCACGAGGCTGAGGTCCGGGAACTCACCGAGAAAGGGGATACTTACAGGCTTTTGAGTGAGAAGCTCCGGGTCAATTTAGAAGCGGCTCAGAGTGAGCATATCGAGATGGACGAGCAGGTATGTCGAGTGTTTCACGATAGTGAAGACGAATTGGAGATAGTAACTAACAATCTGATCCTGCAGGTCCGGCAGAGGCTCAAACAGATCGGGCAGCTGAAGACACAGATAGATGCGATACAAGCCGAGGCTGAAGAGTTCAAGAAGAATATGGACATTTTAGCCTTGAAAAAGGAAATCATCCAAGCACAACTGGAGTCGGCCGAGACCCAGCTCCAAGCTGCAAAAGAGAAGGCCTCGGTACAGGTCAAGAAAATTGAGGAGCTTCAATCTCAATTGGACTTGGCTATTTCTGATAAGGCAAACTTGGCAAATGAACTTGAAGTGGTCAGATCTGAGATGGCCATGGCCAACACCAAAGCTGATGCTAAAGTGGCCCAATTCAAGGTCGATGTCGAGGCCATCCGGGCGCATGCTAAGAGCATGGTGGATCATGCAAGATGGCAAGCTCGAAAGGAAGCCCTTGAGGGAGTTCATGATCAGGGCTTCGATATTCTGGCCGAAATCGAGAATACCAAAGCAGAGGAAGCCAGGCCCCAGAAGTTGGCCTTTCCCGAGGAAGATTCCGAGAGCTTAAGCGAGTCTGAAGACGGGGAAGATCCCAAGGATGGAGATGCTGCCTCCGATGAAGACCAGGTCACTTAGGCCTTTATATTTTTTGCTTTCTTTTGAATCTTTTTGAGGCCGTTTTGGCCATTGTAAATTTTTGTATTAGGTCATTCTGGCCTTTGTAAAAATGAATTATTGTATATATATAGCTTTCTTCCCCTTTCGTCTCTCAAATTTTTCCTTAGCTTTATTAATTGTATTCACAAAGGTCGAAATGCCTTAGCATAAAATAACTTAGGTTGTGTAAGTTCAGACCAACCCTGCCTTTACATTATTTTGTTTTGAGGCATCTTGGGGTTTCATTGTTACTAGGAATTTTCTCCCAAAGTAAATAACTCAAATTATAGTTTGCCGAGGGTAGCCTTTAGAACCGGTTGTGAAAATTTTTCTTTTTTGAAGGCCTAGTTTTTGTTACGTATTTCGGACGTCTCCGAGCCGTGTTAATTTGGCTGTAGCCTTTTAGTTTGGGAGCTGCACATTGGGCTTATTTTTCTGAGTTATTCGGGCTTGCCTGAGATAACAGTCCCCGAGTGGGGTGGCCGTTGCCTTTAGAAACCGTGCAGTCCCTGAGTGGGGAAGTGGTCGTTCGTTTTCCAGTTATGTATTGCTCTTGTGCTCGCTATTTTCAGAAGTACGACACTCTTTAAGGGATGTAAAGAGGAAAAGTTTTAAAACATAAGATGATTGCAAGGAAAGTACTTCTCTTTATTCTCGATCAAAATAGTCATACATGCGTATATGTTTTATGCCAGGTCTCGAGCAATCTACGTGGGCACGATTCGTTTTGATCGTTTGGCCCTTACAATAAATCCTGCCTGTCGAGACCCTTCCTTTATAAAGTAGTTTCCTCGCTAGAGTTGATATCCGAAGGTAACGCATATCCGAGGGTAGACCCCTTGTATTCGAGGTTGATTACAAAGGAACCATGTATACTGTTGAATTGATCTTCGATGTCGATTCCTAATCGGGCTTGATTATAAGTTAGCATGATCCATTATTGCCTCGTTAAAAACCTTGCCGAAAAACCCATTTGGGATAAAATTGGTCTAAGGGAAAAAGAGTGCAACACATTCTTTCAAACCTAAAGACTGGTGCTGCTTCTCGTTGCCAAAAAATCCATTGTCATTTCTCGTTGACCACCTGCAAGTGTTAGTCCGAAATAAAAAGGAAATAAAATGGGGTCGTACCTTAGCAGTAATATCGTTTTAGGTGAGATATATTCCAATTGCTCGGTAGTTGTTCTGTATTCATCGTTCCGAGCTTGTAGGACCCTTTCCCGGTAACCTCGAGAATCTGGTATGGTCCTTCCTAATTCGGACCCAATTTTCCCTCATTCGAATTCTGGGTGTTTAGGGTGACTTTCCTTAGCACTAAGTCCCCGACATTAAAATATCAAAGATTGGCTCTCCGATTGTAGTACCTCTCGATCCGTTATTTTTGGGCAGCTAATCGAACAAGGGCGGCTTCGCGCCTTTAGTCCAACAACTCCAGGCTCGTACTCATGGCCTCATCATTTAACTCCTTCATTGCATATCGGTATCTGATACTTGGTTCCCCAACTTCGATCGGAATCGGGCTTCGGCGACATAAAGAAATGAGAACGGAGTAACTCCGGTACTAGTCTTCACAGTCGTGCGATATGCCCAAAGGACTTCGGGTAGTATCTCCTTCAATTTTCCTTTGGCGTCAGTTAGCCTCTTCTTAAGATTTTGGATGATGGTTTTGTTGGTCAATTCGGCTTGCCCGTTCCCGCTGGGATGATATGGTGTTGTTAGGATTCTTTTGATCTTATGATCTTCGAGAAATTTGGTTACTTTGCTGCCGATGAACTGTTTCCCGTTGTCACACATAATTTCGGATGGCATCCCGAACCGACATATGATCTTGTCCTAAAGGAAGTCGATGACTTCCTTCTCTCTAACCTTCTCGTAAGCATGTGCTTCAACTTACTTAGAAAAATAGTCAGTCATAAATAAAATACATTAAGCTTTACATGGTGCCCATAGAAGAGGGCCAACGATGTCCATTCCTCACTTCATGAATGGCCATGAAGACAAGACCGAATGGAGTAGTTCCCCGGGTTTGTGAATCATCAGTGCATGTCTTTGGAATTTGTCACATTTTTAAATAAACTCTTTCGCATCTTTTTCCATGTCGATCCAGTAATAACAGCTCTTATTACCTTTTGGACCAATGATTCGGCACCAGAATGATTTTCGCAAGTGCCCTCGTGAACTTCCCTTAGAACATACTCGGTATCTCCCAGTCCCAGACATATCGCTAGTGGATCGTCGAACATTCTTCTGAACAAGGTTTCGTCTTTGGACAAGGTGAATCGGACTGTCTTCGTGCGCAGGGACCTCAATTCTATTGAATCTGAGGGAAGTTTTCCGGTCTTCAAATACTCTATATGTTTATTTCTCCAATCCCAAGTTAAGCTTGTGGAGTTTATCTCAGCGTGGCCTTCTTCGGCTACTGACCTCATGAGTTGCACAACGGCCCCCGAATTGAGTTCGTCGTCCTCGACCGATGACCCCAAGTTTGCGAGGGCATCGACCTCACTATTTTGATCTTGAGGCACGTGCTGCAAAGTCCATTCCTTGAATCGATGCAAAGTTACTTGTAACTTATCTAAGTATATTTGCATTCGTTCTTCTCTAACTTCGAAGGTTCCGTTAACCTGATTCACCACAAGGAGGGAGTCGCATTTGGCTTCGATCACCTCCGCCCCCAAGCCTTTGGCTAGTTCGATACCTACAATCATGGCCTCATATTCGGCCTCGTTGTTACTCAATATCACAGTTCTAATAGATTGTCTAACCATGTTGCCTATGGGCAGTTTTAGTACGATGCCAGGTCTGGACCCCTTTGCGTTCGATGCACTGTCCGTAAAGAGGGTCCAGATTCCCGAGGACATACCCGAGTTTACAAACAACTCTCTTTTGACCTCGGGTATTAGGGCCGGCGTGAAGTCAACCACGAAGTCTGCCAAAATTTGAGACTTAATGGTTGTTCGGGGTCGATATTCAATATCATACCTGCTGATTTCTACGGCCCATTTGGCCAATCGTCCCGAAAGCTCGGGTTTATGCATAATATTTCGCAATGGATAAGTTGTTACGACACATATAAGGTGACATTAAAAGTACGGTTTTAGTTTCCTAAAGGCGCTTATCAAAGCGAGCGCCAATTTTTCTAGCTGGGGATATCTAATTTTGGCCTCGCCCAAGGTCCGGCTAACATAATAAATCAGAAATTGCGTACCTTGTTCTTCCCGGACTAGGACTCCACTTACCGCTATCTCCGATACCGCCAAATATCAGTACAGTTGTTCATCTGCCCTCGGTGTGTGAAGTAGCGGTGGGCTCGAAACGTATCGTTTAAGCTCTTCCAAGGCCTGTTGGCATTTCGGAGTCCATGTGAAGTTATTTTTCTTCTTTAGCAACGAGAAAAATTGATGGCTCTTATCGGAGGACCTCGAGATGAATCGCCCAAGGGTGTCTATACGCCCAATTAACCTCTGCACAGCTTTTACGTTATCTACTACCGTGATGTCCTCGATAGCACTGATCTTGTCGGAGTTGATATCGATTCCTCGATTGGATACCATGAATCTGAGAAATTTGCCTGACCCAACCCCGAACGCGTATTTTTTCGGGTTCAGCTTCATGTTGTATTTCCTTAGTATACTAAAGGTTTCCTGCAAATGCTTCAAATGGTCCTCTTCTTGCAGGGACTTAACTTATATATCATCAATGTAAGCTTCCATAGATTTCCCTATTTGTTCTTCGAACATCCGGTTTACTAGGCATTGGTTAGTGGCACCAGCATTTTTTAATCCAAATGGTATTACGTTATATCAGTAGGTACCATATTTAGTGATGAACGAGGTTTTTTCCTGATCATCCGGGTTCATTTGTATTTGGTTGTAATCGAAATAGGCATCGAGAAAACTGAGGATCTCATGGCTGGTCGTGGCATCGATCATGCAATCAATATTAGGTAAAGGAAAAGAATCCTTGGGCATGCTTTATTTAAATCCTTGTAATCTACACACATTCTAAGTTTGTTCCCTTTCTTAGGGACTACTACTATGTTTGCTAACCATTCGGGGTATTTTACTTCCCGTATGGACCCTATTTTAAGAAGCTTAGTTACCTCGTCTTTGATGAAGGCATGCTTGATCTCAGATTGGGGTCTTCTTTTCTGCTTCACCGTATGGAACTTCGGGTCCAAGATTAGTTTATAGGTGATGATTACCGGTGGGATCCCTGTCATGTCGAGATGGGACCAAGCAAAACAATCCATCTTAGCTATAAGAAATTGAATAAGTTTTTTTCTGAGCTCAGGAGTTAACCCCGTATCCATGTATACCTTTCGTTTGGGCAGATGTTCGATTAGTATGACTTGCTCCGGCTCTTCGACCATACTATGAAGGATCGAGGGACCCCATAATCATCATCTTCATTAGTCCCATGCTTCTCTAGTTGGGTCGAGACCAGCGTCTGTGATTGCTATTTGGCCTCTTATTTTCTCTTCGAATTTGACCCCTTCGTCGATGAGAGTGCCGATATTGGAATCACTTCGTCAACGGTAAACATTTCCTTTGCGGCGGATTGCTCCCCGTAAATTATTTTGATTCCATCTCATGTCGGGAATTTTAGAACCTAGTGAATGGTCGAGGGCACTGCCCACATGTTGTGGATCCATGGTCTCCCGAACAGAGCGTTATACCTCATATCTCCCTCGATCACATGGAACTTGGTTTCCTGGATGGTCCCGGCTATGTTCACTGGCAAAGTTATTTCGCCCTTAGTAGTTTCACAAGCTATGTTGTATCCGTTTAGCACTCGGGCTGCGGGCACAACTTGGTCCTGTAGGCCAAGCTGTTCTACGACCCTTGATCGAATGATGTTAGCCGAACTACCTGGATCAATTAATATACATTTAACTCGAGTCTTATTCATGAGTACAGATATTACCAGTGCATCATTATAGGGATGCATGATTCCTTCTGCATCCTCGTCATTGAAGGATAAGGTTCCTTCTGGTATATAATCCTGAGTTCATTTCTCCCTTGTGATCAACACCTTGGTGCATTTTAACACTGGCCCTTAGGGAACATCGACCCCTGCGACAATCATGTGAATGACGTGTTGAGGTTTTTCTTGCTCATTTTGTTGTTGTAATCTCTGTTTCTGAAATGATTCTTGGCTCAATCACTCAGAAACTCCCGAAGGTGCCCGTCGTTGAATAACCAGGCTACTTCTTCTCGTAACTGTCTACAATCTTCCGTTCTTTGGCCATGAGTGATGTGATATTTGCACATTTGGTTGGGATTTCTCTGGGATGGATCGGTCTGCAGAGGTCGAGGCCATTTAGTATCTTTTATGTGTCCAATAGCCGATACGATGGCGGATGCGTCAACATTGAAGTTATATTCTGACAATCGTGGTGCTTCTTTAGGTCTGGTATGCCTGTCGAAGCCATTCTTGCTCATGAACCCTCGAGAGCTCTAGCCTTGATCATTTCTCCTTTCACTTCGTATAAGGTTTCGCCCAGATCCGTTGCTCCTACGATCTCCATTATACGAATGGTATCGATCCCTGTTCAACCTTGGTTCTTGATCAATGTCCCTCTTGATTCTGTTAGCGGTCCTGATAGGATAAACGCAACTGGAAGGAGCCCCCAGCTGGTCATCTTCAACTCTAATCTCCGATTGATACCGATTATGTACATTGGCCCAGGTAACAGCCGCGTATTCTATCAAGTTTTTCTTCATCTACTGTGAAGCCACTGAGCTTCGTGCATTGAGTCTTTGAGTGAAAGCTTGAATGGCCAAATCATCGGTGACCGGTGGTAGATCCATTCATTCCATTTGGAACCGAGACACGAACTCTCTGAGTATCTCATTATCTTTCTTCCTAGTCTCGACCTTAATGGCTCCGGCGTGTGCCTTTACAAAAGAATCTGCAAGCATAGCAAAAGAATCAATAGAGTTAGGTGGTAAATTGTGGTACCATATCATAGCTCCCTTTGACAGAGTCTCTCCGAATTTCTTTAGTAACACGGACTTGTTCTCGTCGTCCTCTAAATCATTCCCTTTAATTGTACACGTGTAAGAGGTGACATGCTCGTTTGGGTCGGTCGTTCTATTGTACTTAGGAATCTCGAGTATGCGAAACTTCTTGGGGATCTGTTTGGGAGTCGCGCTCGGGGGGAAGGGCTTTTGTACAAACTTTTTGGAGTCCAAACCCTTCAATATTGGTGGTGCCCCCGGGATTTGATTAACTCTGGAGTTATAAGTTTCCGCCTTCTTGTCGTTTGCTTCGATCTACTTTTTCCCCGACTCAACTCGTTTCGCTAGTTCCTCAAGCATCTTCATGATTGCGAGATTGGCCCCCGATTTATTCCCGTTCAACTTCCTTGACATCGATTCAACCTTGTGAACAACTTTCTGAACGGCTCGGGCTCGATCCTGCTTGGTGCATGATTCTCGTTTTGGAGCTGGGCTATCGCGGCTTGTTGAGCCTGCAACATCTCGAAGATCACTTGAAGGCTGATCTCGCCCTCTTCGCCACCACGTGTGCTCTGAGCGGCCGACTGAACATCCCTACAGATGCAACTCTCGGGATCGACGGCCAAGTTTGCATTGATGGCTATATGCGAGCTGACGTCGATTGGATCTACAGCTGGAACTCCATCGAGGCCAACTGGAGGTACGTCATTCCCTGGTGTTATGTTTTTATTCTCGTCATGGTGACCGAAGTCATTATCCACGTGTACGGATCCTGGAATCAAAAATACTCACAAGAACAAGTGTAAAATAGTGTGTGTTATGAAAGTTAGTACCAGGCAATCACTATTATCCTTAGCCCCACGGTGGGCGCCAAACTGTTTACCCTAAAAAGGGACAACAATTGAATTTATACGCTGTTTTAAGGATACGTGATATAACTTGGCACAAATTAAGAGAATATATTAATATTGAAATGACGATAAAAGAAATAAATGCAAACCAAACGAATTGAACAGCCTTGGCCCTCGAGTTCGATCACCCTTGAACCAAGAGAAGTTTCAACTGATATAAGAACAGAGTAACAAGATAATGAAAGCTAGAAAAAGACAGTGTATTGTTTTGTATTGCATAAATGTGATGTGTTTTACATATGATCAGACCCCCTTTATATAGTAGGGGAGTCCTACTCTTGATACAGTTCTAAATGAAGTAAGAAATCTCATGATTGGCTAATTAATCGGCCTATCCTTGATACATGCCGAGATCTCCGCCGTGATCTACGCTCGATCACAGATATTTCGTCTTACTGTTATCCGGCTCAGTAAATTTTCCTCGATCTCGCCTGATCTCGATTTTGTTCAGTCCTGGGGTCTCTAGCTCGGCGATATAACTTGACACCTCAGTTCGATATGACTCGAGGTCGGACCTTAATCTATCATATTCCAGTCTCGATTAGTCAACCAAGGGACGACCCCGATTTTGACCGTATACAGATAGTCCCCTCGTTTCTCGGAGAGAAAATGACGAGAAACGATATGAATTTCTGAATCCCGTCTTGATGGGCCATGACATAAGCGACGAAGCCGACTATGACGTAAGCGACAAATAGATATCAAAATATCCTGTCGGTCCAGTTATCAAGACTAATGCCTGTCAGTCGTTGGTCGGCCAATACCGATTCTGAATCGTCACCAGCAAGCTATAACTATCCCAATTTTTCTTCATTCAAACTTTATGCTCAAAGCTCTTCATATTCTTGTTTTTTCTTATAAAATACCTTTGCTTTGCAACTCTTGCACCCAAATTTCTTGAACTTTCATCAGACCGCATACTATCTTAATTCTCTTTCCTCCTGTTCTTCAATGGAAAAAACTTCTAAGACCGTACTCACAAAAGGAGGCCTCTTCTTCATCACGACCCGCCGGCGGCGGGGCTGCGGCGGAACCTCACCCTGAGGAATTTGTTCTAGCAGGGTGCCCTACTGTTACCGATTTTAAGGTTGAAAAGACCTCCTCGGTATCGGGCCGATGTGAGCCGGTCTCGAGATGCATATGCACAATCATCGAGGAATGCATGTGGTGGTTCCTCACCAAGGTTAAAGAGGAATGCAACTGGGTCAATAAGCATGTGGTGGTTCCTTCGCCCGAGGAATCGATCACTACCCATGTGGAGGGCTTTCTAAGTGTTTACACTTATCCCTTCACGTTGGGTCCCTTAAACCCTATCATCATAGCCTTTTGCAAGAGGTATGATGTGACTCTTGAATAGATCCACCCCTCCTTCTGGAGAATAGTGATTCTCCTCCGATTTTTTGTAAGCAAAATCGAGGGATATCCCTTTACCCTCGACCACCTTATGCGCCTCTACAGTCCCTGACTTTATCGAGGGGGGCTGATCAAGCTTACTCGATGGGCCAGTAGGGCTCCGTTCTCGAGCATAGATGAAGCTCGGGACCGAGGTTGGATGGGCCGATTTGTTCGAGTAAAGACTTCGGACCTGATCCCTGCTGAAGACATGCCATTTCCGGAGAAATTGAACATGAAACGTAAGTAGTGCTTCGCTTTGAAGGTTCAATCCTGTTATTTTCGCTCTTATCTCTTTCTTCATTGATGTCTTTGGTGTCGCAGCTGTGGCCCAGATGCTGGACGCAGTTCCTAAACTTAAGGAATGGGTCGAGGGCCTTGTGTCACAGAGGCCGTATTCCAAGCGGGCTTGGATGGAATTATCGAAGGGTTGATGGGAGGCTTGCAATCATGGTACGAGCTTTTCCCTAATACATATGATATCATTTCTTTTTATCATCAGTCCCTGATTTGTTATGTTTCTATTTCGCAGGTTTACCAAAGGACGTCGAGATGAGGCCTCCATCAGTTGATGATGATATATATACGCTGATCCCCCTACTCCGAAATAGGTCAAAGAGAAGGGGAAAATAAAAGCCTTGATTCCCTCCGATTCCGAAAAGAAGAAACCGAGGAAGCGGCTGGCGCATAAGCCCAAAAAAGTTAGGGCCCGAGAACTCTCATCGGACTCACTCAATCAGTTGAGGGATGAGTCAGAGGAAGAAAAACATTCTGAGCTGGTGGCCCGAGTAAAACGCGTCTCCGAGATGCCTCGAGCCATGGAGGTCGTAGAAGAGACAATGGATGAAGTCCCCGAGAGGGTCGAGACCGATTTGGCCCGAGCCAGTGAGGCCGAAAAAGAAAGTGTGACTGGTACGTCCCGGTGAGAAGATAACGTACCCAAAGAGGTGCCTGGGGTGATTGACATTTCGGGATCGCCCTCATTTACGGATTCTATGATCAACGAGGCTCAGGCGTTGAAGGGTAACTCGGCGAAGGGGCGCAAAAAGCAGTCGATCCTTTCAATAACTTTTTTGATGGCCTGGACTCTACAGCTTCGGAGGATGCTACCGGTTTGGGCGACTTACCGGTGCCAAATAAGGTACCGTCATCGGGCGCTACTAGGTCTTCGTCAAGCCCAAAACTGGTGGATCAATTCCCGGTCCCAAGTGTTAACCCCGATTTTGACTGTATACAATACTATTTCAAATATATAAGTTGTATATGTATAGTATAATACATGTAAATAAATAAATATCATACATAAAGTTTATAACTGTATATATATGATATATTTGACAGTTTAGTTGAGAAAAAGGGAAATTTATGCTGGGGGTTCATGTTTCTAGTGGATATATATATGCTATAGAAGGTACGGTTTTTTTTTTTTTTTTGCTATTTCTATGATATTAGATTTTGCGTTAAAAATATATATACAGTCAAACATCTCTATAACAGTTATTCACTATAAAAGCCAAATTTTCCTCATAGCCGATTTTTAAAATTATATTTTACCTCTCTATAATAAGTTTTTACCTATAACAACAATAATTATATTTATAGCAGAACGCTCTTTGTTAAATTACCCCTCTATAACAACTATATAAAATCTTTAAGATTACTAATAGTAATTCTAAAAATATGCACACAATCTTTTCCATTAAACAAAGTTTCTATCTTGCATAAGATATAAAATTTGAAGATTTGCACATGATATCTTTTCCATTGGACATATTCCAAAAAATATTTAGATAGAAAACTTAACTGTTAAGCTCTTAGATTGTCTTCAAAGGAAAGTATTGGATACTTCTTTACTGAAAATTTGGACAAGAACTGTCACGCCCCAAAACCGAGGAGCTACCGAGTGAACCTGACCGAACAAGCTTGTTAGATTTCATTCTACCCAAACTCATCCACGAATAGAGATAATACATATTTTCATTAATTAGACAAAAATGTGTTCATGTCTACAATACCAATTCATTTCCAATAGTATCATCATTTTTAAAGTTTCAAATGGACAAGTAATACAACCACAATATAACATAGTTTGTCTTTCCCCATCACCAATACACAACCCACACTATGTCTACGGAGCCTCTATAGATAAAGAAGAGTATAATGATAATACCGGCAACAAGGCCCCGACTATACCTCAAACAGAATACACAAAGTACAAAAGATTCATGACCCCGGGATGAAGTGGGGCTCACCAAGTCAGTTGGGAAGAAGGTGTACTGCTATCACTAATCAATATCTCCTACTGTGGAACCATCTGCATCCATTTAAAGATGCAGCGCCTCCGGCAAAACGGACGTTAGTACCGTCGAATAGCACTAGTATATATAACTAAACACCCTCTCAATAGAATGACAAATAATATAAATAAGATTATCATAATATCAATGAAAGCCTTAATCAACATCAAACCTCAATTTAGGATCAAGACAGTGTTCAAATTAATTTTCATATCTCACATTGGGAAATTTTTAGTATCGATATACCATTGTCCACAATACCAGTGCCATTATTCACCATACTAATACCACTATTCACAAAACCAGTACCACCGTACTCTTAGCACGAAATCCGATCACGACCCGATCGGCTAGGCTATCTCAGTAGAGACTTCAACCACAATTTCTCTCAATATCAATACCACCGTCTTTAACTCGGAGTCCGATCACGATCCGATCGGCTAGGCTATCCATTAGGGACATCGACCACAATCACAATTTCAATTATAATTTCCAGCACAATCACCACCATGTGTGCCGCATGGTGTCCGATCACGATCCGATCGGCTAGGCTATCTTATTTGAGACATCAACCTTTTTATATCAATCATCGCATTTCATAATACTTTCACATCTTTTTATTTCATTGGCACTAATGGCCATAATTATAAGATCATTCTTAGCACGTTGGCCATATTCAGTATTTCATGCTCACCTTATCAATTTCAAATATCATTATCATCATCAACAACAAATACAACTCAAATCAAGGTGTGTAGTACACATGTGAGCAATTTAGAGTCTAAGGCACATAGAGATATTTCACAAAATTTGACATAATATCCTTCATTTGAACTTGACTTAAAGTCGAAACATTATTAATGCACAACCCGTATTTTAACACATCCTCAATTGGTAACATAACATGAATAAAGCATTTAGGATACTTGTTGAATATATATATCTTTCAACCCAATCTTACTCGGAATGGCCAGTCTCATAATGAATCACTTGGGACTTACATAATTTACATGAATATCATGGGATTCAATTCTAAGAGAATAGTTTTGCCAACATATCTCACTTGAGTTTCCTTACACTCTAAATGTTCTGAAATTCTTAGCAACCTCAATCTATTTTAGAAATATAATAAATTGCACCAAAATTAGGAAGATGATCATGGTTCTAGCTCACTTGAGCATTTTATCAAACACTAGGTGTGCATAAGGTTTCAATGTCCTTTTTATGAAGGATTTCATCATCCCACAACTCAATCTTTACCATTTTTAGCTCAACAATCTTCTTACACCCTTTGATAACACATGCATGTAAAATAAACAACTCTCATGCCCAAAACTTATCTTGCTAGTTACCCATTTCCACAAAAATTTTGAAATTAGGGGTTTAGGGTGTAGAATCTTACCTCTAGGATGAAGACCTAGTAAGCTTCCCTTCTTAATCTTCCAAAACTTGAGCAAGAATTGAAGAAAAATTATTGAAGAATACCTTCTCACTCTAGGGCACTCTCTCTCACTCTAGAATATCAGATTATGTCTCAAAAAATGGCCCAAAGAGTGTATTTAATGAAATAGGGTCGGGTTTTAAAAACCCAAAAATAAAGCTCCGGAACAAGGTATGCGATCGCATAACCGATATGCGGAACGCATATCGGTCGCATAATTGGTTACAAAATATCCAAAAGAACTATCTGTGTATGCGGTCCGCATAACTATTATGCGGTCGCATAATGCACCGCATAACAATTATGCGGTCGCATAGTCGACCGTATAGTTGCTTCCAACTGACCCAATTAACTGCCTCACTCTGCGGCCATTTTGCGGTCCGCAGAGTGGTTCTGCGGTTGCATAATGGACCGCAGAAATACACGTTTTCGCCAAAAAAAATTCTTTACTTTCCGGTGCATTATTCAACCCAAAAAGTCCGAGTCGCTTAGGATCATTCGTCAAAACACGTACTTTCCACTTTTTCTCAAAACACGTAAGCCTAGTCCGGCACCATGAAATATTATTTTCTTTGCAAACTTTACCGGACTTTACACTTAAGTACTTCAAAATTTTTCGGGGTGTTACAAGAACCTTCGCCAATTCAAGCGTTATATCGCTACTAAGAGGATAAAATCTACAAAACAAGCTACAATTATAAAGTTCTTCCATCAAACTTGAAAAAAATTATTTTTCTAGGTAGTTTTAAAATGTCTGCCTTATGTTTAAATCTTTATATGTTTAGTTATGAATTTATTAATAATGTATTAGCTTTCTTCAATATTTAACTAGTTCAATATGCATATCTTTTGAGATTTTAAAATGAATAATTTTATTATCTTTTATATGTAGCATTAAAAAAGAAAAGCAATTATTTTTTGGATAATTTTTATCTATAACAGCCAAACATATTGAAACGTTAAATATTGTTATAGATATATAACAGTTATTCACTATACAAACCAAAAAATATCGGAACAAACGAGATTGCTATAGATAATATAGTTATGTGAAGCATTTATGTAGTGTCCAATTGACATATTAAAAGAATACTTCTGCAGTGTCTATTCGCTTATTTATTTTAGGGCAAAGGTCCAAATATGCCCCTGTACTATACGAAATTGAGTACATTTGTCCTTCGTTAATACTTTAGCTCAAATATGCCCTTACTGTCACATAATTGGTCCATATATGCCCTTAGAGTTACACAGTTGGCCCATATATGCCCTTTTTGAAATGGAATTCACCCAAACTAATTAGCTCTTTCTTTAATTGTATTAAAGTGTATTACAAACACTATTTCCTTTTTATTAGTACTTTTTTCTTTACCTTTCTCTTTTCTTTCTTCTTTTTTCTTTTCTTCTCTTTTTTTTCCTTTTTCTTTCTCCCTTATCTGATTTCCTCCATTAATGATGTCTTCTTCATTTTCATCACCAATTTCACTTGACAAAACTCATGAATTCCAATTACTAAGAAAATTCTCCCATAAGGTAATAAAGTTCCAATTTCACTGACCCTCTAAATAAACGAAATTAAATTATTCAAAAAATTATGGTTTAAACTTTAAAATAATAAAAACATCTCAACCTTTAACAATACTCAAAAGACCAAAATATTTAAATTATTTTCAGAAAGATAATTTAATGATTAAAAGCCTAGAGTTCAAGTTGTAGTGTTATAAATTTGAGTTGTTAGTCTTTTTTCAGCTGGACATTTTCTATTTTTTTATTAACTATGTAGATTAGGGGTGTACATGGAACGGGTTGGTTCGATTTTTATCAAAATCAAACCAAACCAATTATATCGGTTTGGATTGTTCGGTTTTATTGAATTTTTGGATTTTTTGTTACATAAATATTATTTCAATCTTACTTTGTTAAATTTTTTAAAAAAATTGACAAACATATGATCTACAAAAATATTCTTATGGGAGAATTTTCTTAGTAATTAAAATTCATGAGTTTTGTCAAGTGAAATTGGTGATGAAAATGGAGAAGACATCATTAATGGAGGAAATCGGATAAGGGAGAAAGAAAAAGGAAAAAAAAAGAGAAGAAAGAAAAAAGAAGAAAAGAGAAAGGTAAAGAAAAAAAAATACTAATAAAAAGGAAATAGTGTTTGTAATACACATTAATACAATTAACGAAAGAGGTAATTAGTTTGGGTGGATTCTGTTTCGAAAAGGGCATATATAGGCCAACTGTGTAACTCTAAGGGCATATATGGACCAACTATGTGACGGTAAGGGCATATTTGAGCTAAAATATTAATGAAGGGCAAATATGCTCAATTTCGTATAGTATAAGGACATATTTGGATCATTTATGTTTGTTTTATAAAGTATGGTTTCTGTTATACCTTTTTTAAAAGAAAAAAAAAAAAGAGAAAGGTCTAGCGGGACGGATTATGGAGCGGGTGATAGCTTTTAGTGGGTGCTTTGAATTTTTTAAATAGTTAGTGACTTTTCAGTTAAGAAGGCAAAATTGAGTGAACAAAGTAATGTGACTTTTCGGACCGGTGACCTTCTGAAAAAATTAACTCTTTTACCCGAAGAAATTTGCACTTTTCAGATTTTTTATTCATCAGACAAAATTTAAGTGGCCCTTGATTAAGGGGGGTCCTTAAAATCAGTAAAATGACTCTTAATGTAATTCAACATTTCAACTTGTTACTATCAATCGAGAAACTTTGCAATGCCTATTCTTATCAATAATTGACACCGCAATTGCAAACATGATTGGATAAAGAGTGAGATATCTTACATAATCTTCTTTACTTTGATCGCGATTAAGACTATTTGAAGTCTACAATTTGCTCACGCACCTAAGGTAACTTAATCATTAATGAGGTGAGTGAAATTATTAGACATAATGGTTCAGATCGCAATAAAAATGAAATAAAACGCTAGGTGATGTTTTTTTCATTTGTTTAAATTTTGTGGACGGAGTTACTTAATATCTATAATGGTGAAAGGGACTAAGTACCTGTGATATAGTCAACGTAGATGCAAACTGACTGACCATTGTGATTAAAAAGGGCAATCGGTACACGAAGTATCTCGCGTTCATGCAGGGTTCGGGGAAGGTCCGCACTCCAAAGGGGTGTGATGTAGGTAACTTACTCTAATGCAGATGGTTGATTCCACGGTTTGAACTCGTGACATATAGGTCATACGGAAACAACTTTGTTGTTGCTCCAAGGCTCCTTTATGACTGAACATTATGATTAAAGGGTAGCCCGGTGCACTAAGCTTCCACTATGTGCGGTCCGTGGAAGGGCCAGACCATAAGGGTCTATTGTACGCAGCCTTACCCTACATTTCTGCAAGAGCTTGATTCCACGGCTTGAACTCGTGACCTCCTGTCACATGGCAGCAACTTTACCAGTTATGCCAAGACTCCCTTTGAACATTATGATTAAAGGGTAGTCTGGTGTACTAATCTCCGGCTATGTGCGGTCCGGGTTCGGGGAAGGGCCGGACCATAAGGGTCTATTGTACGCAGCATTACCCTACATTTCTGCAAGAGCTTATTTTCACGGCTTGAACCCGTGACTCCCTGTCACATGGCAGCAACTTTACCAGTTACACCAAGACTCCCGTTGAACATTATGATTATCACCAAAAAGAAAGATTAAAGTCTACAATTTGCTCACTTCTACTGTAATATCAAGAAAATTCCTCCCAATTTTAAGAAACTAACCAAGAAAACCAAATACTACCCACTTTGTTGTACTACCAAAGTGGACCACAATATCCCTAGTATTTTCTCAATAGCTGAACCTGTTGCATCTATAACAACCATATAGTTGTTTTTATAGCTTAAAATCAAGAATCCAAAACCCCCAATACTAAGGTCTTTGAGCATATCCTTCTTTTGCCATGGCAACTCAAGTGCACCAACTTATTTCATACTATTCCCTCTAATGGCTCCAGGCAACATGATCCCTATGATAGACATAGCTAAACTTCTAGCAAATCGCGGTGTCATTACCATGTGTGTAAATTGCGGCGCAATCAACTATTCAACACCTCAAGAGCCATCTCGCTCGAATTCCTCCACAAAGCCCAAACAGAGTTGCATCATGTGTGTAAATAGTCAACAGTCTCATATCAGAACACGAATAAGATCAATCCTAACCGATGACACACCCTTCAACAATAGTTGTGCTGAGTAAACAAATTCGACCCGAGTAGAATACACATTCATTTAGAGCAGATGAGGTACTATATGGATCGTGTAAGTTCTGATTTCTGCTTTTAATAATTACAACTTCAGAGAAAAGTTCTGTTTCTGTTCCTTTATTCTTCTACTCAAGCATAATGCTCGACCAAATAAACCAATCCTTCTGAATTCATGACTATTTTCGAAAAGTGCTATGCTGTCTCAATGTATGCCGCTTGAGAAGTTCATTTTATCATCAATTTGGGAGTTTAATCAACCTTTAATAGCCATGCTGAATTGTCAAAACCGCATAAAAAGATCGTCATTACCAATATTGCGTTCCGTCTTAGGACAAAGTAAGGAAAAAGGAAAATTCATCAAAGTTTAACATTAGCTTTATGTAGAAACATACAAAAGAGAAACAGAAATAGAAAGCAAGTTTAATAAATAACAATACAATTTTGAGGTGTTTTGGGATTTTATTTGCACCGGATATGTTTAAATAACTGAGCTCATACCTAACTGCAGTTGTGTATGTACAAGCCGCCTCCAACTAAACTCCGAAAACCATTTCTGTATCTACTGCCTCTCACCAGCATGGGTACGGGGTAACTGTCTATCCAAAAGCAAAGTACTAACGCCAGGCCTACCATAGATTTACGGGGTAAAAGTTTCACTGAAAGGTGCTATCAAATGCAATCAACTCCTGTAACAATGTGGAGAACTTTTTCCATCTCCATGATAGGATCTGCAATTCTGGATTTTATACGCCAAGCAATATGCTCATCAGGTCTCACTAAAATGGCTCCTCTGTCCGTCATCTGACAGATGTCCCACCAGGATGGCGAATCTGATGAGCTCTTCACTTCCACAACTTCAAAAAATTTAGAGGGAGTCAACGCAGCCTCACTTCTTCCGGTTCCATTAATACTTTCTTTTGGCCATATTACACAAACCTTTAAAGGCACTTTAAAATTGTTCGCCACCTCTATAGCAGCTCGAGCTAGATAGTAGGACTCCTCCAGTGGTGCTATTATAAGGACAAACTCAACCTTATCTCCAGATACAAGGTCCAGAGTAGAGAATATTTCCTGAATAAGATCTACTGTTAGAAATAAATAATGAAACCTGAAACAGGATGACTGCAGGTCGAATATTGTAATCTATTGCAAGGATCGAGATAAATTGAAAATCCCCATTTGATTCAATTATTTGGCTTCTCCAAACATGTGCCAAGAGATGAACGATATGAAAAGACCATGATCTAACAAGGTCCAGCTCACCTACAAAGACAATGTCCCCTTGAAAGAGTCCATACCTTACTTGACGGGTTAGAAAGCAGTTTAAGATTCATATGAGGGAGCCTTGATCCAGGTTCCGAGCAAGGAATATAATCCCTTCTTCGTCCTGAAGGTGCTTCATGCGCATTCAACCCACTAAAATCTTCAGACACCAATGCTCCTTTTTGGTAACTAATGTAAACACATTGAAATTAGAGTACTGATGCAAAAAAGTATTGCCAAAAGGATTATTTAAGATATAAACAATCATCTGGCGTACACCTGAGATGTCTTTATTTGGAGTTCTATTCAGAGTTGAGTCAGTATCCAGCATTTATAGGAGCCCATGAACTATACAACTTTAGTGACAAAATCAACTTGAGCAATTTGCATTAAATAGATAAAGCAAAAGTAGATACGCAACCTGAAACCAAGATCCTCAGCAGGGAACTGGAGCTGAAGGCTCTGTCCTCCTTCAAATATCTGTCTTAATTTGGCTAGCCTTGCAGATCCAAGTGGATTATTTTCATTCAATACAAAATCTGAGAGTTGTGCACGACCAATGCTGAATATTCCATCTAATATAGTCCTTTGAAGTCCAGATGGCAGAACAGAACCAACCGTGTTATTAAGAGCTCGATGTACTGCATGCAAAAACACATTATCTCTTTAATCAGCTACTGATGTAAAAAAGATTAAGTACAAGTTTGCACTTTACCTGCATTTGCTATTGTTGGATCAAGACCAAGTGCAGCAGGAACTCTCATTGCCGCCTTAAAGTTTTGGACGCTAAGTGCTGTATTAAATTGGGCTATCTGAAACATTTTAAGGAGTGTGTGAAGCTCGTAGGAAGAAAATCAGAAAATAGGGAATATTTTATTTTACACAATATGCATTATCAAACCAAGAATTGAGGAAATGAATACCTGACTACGTTCTAGTTCATACGAGGTAAGAATTGATATTGGTGAGATACCCTTGATTACAGAAGCTAACTTCCACGCAAGATTTTGAGCATCTTGAATACCAGTATTCATCCCTGAATAAAAGAAGACATCTTGAGCAGATTTCCTTCCCCCCGTCTGACCTATTAAATCCTCAAATAAACAACAACAGCTGCAGATATATTCCATGAAGCAGAGTTGGATGCATCTTACATGACACCTTAGATCTTCACACCACCTAACTTCAAAGTTATCAAGATGCAGTTATTTTATCCCTGCAGAAAAGAAAATATTCCTCCAGTTTCTTTTATTTTCCCCCTTCTTATCTTTCACATATTCGAACAAACTCATTTAAATGTTTCATAAGTTATCAAGGGGAAATGACACTATTATTTACCTAATGTAATTTTTTTTTAATAATGGTGGGGTCCAGCTTGTGCGCATTCTCGACTGTTCCACTAGATACCTGCTACCTCCCCCAGCACAAGTATCGAGTTAACTTTGCCCACCAAGGCTTAGACAGATGGGAAGAACTCTTTGTCTTCGCTGGGATATGAACCCTGATCTCTAAGATTTTCACCCACTTCATCGACTGCTAGGTCACACCCTTGGTGCCCTAATTATGCCTTTAAAAATTACTCTTTAAGAGTTGGCCAAGGATTCATGGCCAAGCATGTCAAAATATTTTGTTGATAGGGACTCGAACAAGGATATGCTTTGATTGCATATTGGATTGCGTGAACTGTCTCATCCAAAAGCTTTAAATGCTCGAGAGGGAACACTATTATAAACTTAATTATTTATTTGTTTTTGTTCTTAAAATTACCATACAACAATCAAGTTCCAGGTCTATAGTTAGATACCGTATCAATTGTGTTAAATTACCAGTGCAATGCATGGTAACTAACATCACAATGTGGTTACTGACTGCAGTTCAGATCTCCTCCAACCTACTAAAGCTATCTTGGGCTTAATTTAAGCTAGTTATAGCTTCGGAATTTTATGCTTATGCTGAAATCTTTTACCTGCCTCCCCCAGAAATAACTTTGCGATTTTTACCTTTACATCAGCATTTCAGGAAGCAGCCTCATTTGTCTCAATGACAAAAATACACTAAACGACTATGCATTAATTTATTTTCTCTCCCCTCCCCTCCCCTCCCCCAACTCTCTCAACAGAAAAGGAATTACAACAAAGTTATTCTTAAAAAATATCTAAGACTTGACAAGATAATTGCATTACAAAACAAAAACTTAATCAATGCACAAATAGATTGCATACCAAAACCACCAGCAGGAGGAAATCGATGAGCAGCATCACCAGCAAGGATTATCCTGTTGTTACGAGACAGGAACTTCTCAGCTACTTCAGCATGCATCACCCAAGGCTTAATATCCATCACATTGACGTCTGCAAGCTCTTGGCCGATCAATTTGAAGATCAATCTCTTACACATCTACAACCAATTGTAAAGTACAAAGAACAACATGGTAAATAAACCATATTGGTTCAACTGTCAAGCATTGCAGCCATAGCCCCATATTATAGTAGATCCAAATGAATCACGAGGAACATAAACCCGTTGATTCATTCTCTTCCACTAATGGAAAATTTTAAGAACTGACAGAGTAAGCAAAAGATTCAACAAAAGAGTAGAAAAACACCTCGCAACTAAAGTCCTCAAGCTTTTGTTGAGGTGGGTAAAATGGTACCTACAAAATTTTGACCAAGACTATCAATAATGCTGTTAACCGATAACAACAGATTCAGATTTATAAATACGAGCAAGTGGATAATATAGTATTGAGCCAAATTCCCACATAATTAAAGAACTGGTTTACCTGCAGGACAAATTCCCCTTGCTTGAGATCATGGGCAACAAGAACACCAATAGCATCTTTATTAAAGATGAAAAACAGCATGCCGGGTCTTTCTTTGATGAGATACTTCCCTAACTCTTGGCTTTGGAAGTGGACACTAACAAGATTTTGTAAGTCCTTTTCACCTCTCATGTTAATTCCTAAGGACTTTCTGACAGTACTTCCTGCACCATCTGTACCAACAAGGAAATGACACTGGATATCTCTCTTAATATACTTCCCTTCAGTAAGGAAAGATGCTGTTACACTGACGCCATGCTCAGCATCATTGATTGCAATGCACTCATGCCCCATAAAGATCTTCCTCTCACCAATAGAGACATGCTCACACTTTTCAGAGTTCATCGTACAGAAATCGAGTTTCTCAAGGTGCTTAAGCAGTAACCTGGAGAGCTTGTACTGGGAGAAGTGTGCAACCGAGACAGGACTCACAATCCGATCAAAATCTGACGAACAAAATGGAAAATGTTTGCAGAAAACAAAAGAATCACCAGTATGCATATAAGACATATCTTCCACGAAGCAAACTCAATAAATTTGTGATGCAATAGATCTATCTAATAAGATGGATATCATACTACTCTCCCCATCTCATTTAACGAAACATATTTTCCGCTGGAATGCAGAAATGTCTGACACGTTATTGGAATAATAGTAGTTATACACCTGTCAATATTTCATGGATTCGAGATCACTTGAATTTCAATCCAAAATTGCAATTGACTCAATTATCTCTTCACTGATTACGAACGGGCACAAATTTATTCCATTTCATATGTTGAGAGGATCTGAGGTGAACAAAATGTAATTTGATGACTTAAGAAACCATAGAGAGCAAAATGTCCCATGTAACATTTTGTACTCAGCAACACATTAAGAAAGTGAAAACAACATTGCATCATCCATTTTAAGGAGTGGAAGAGATAAGACAAATCGCTTAATTTGGTCATATTCACTTCTTAATTGTGCATTAGTTCAGACCATTTAACATAAAACTTGACAGGCAGAGTATTTACTTTGCAATAACAATAACAACAACAACAACAACCCAGTAAAATCCCACAAGTGGTGTCTGGGTGCAAACCGTGCAATAACAATAACCATGACTAAATTAATGACTTAAAGCATAACAATTTGAAAAATTAAGAATTAAAATCACTTACAAATCACATATATAAATCCTACCTTGAGGCTGCATATGATCAACAGCACCTAAAATAGGTCCTGTCAGTGATGTACAGTATATAAACTTTCTCCAAAACTCTACTGGCGGTTGAGATCTTAGAATCTCGTCTCCAAGACCATCCAATTTGCGAAATACCTAGAAACAATAGCTACATCAAAACAAACGTCTTTTAATCAAAATACTCTCAAATCTCAGCTTCTTTCTAGGCAACACAACAAAAGGCAAAGAAAAAAAAAACTTCCACAGGACAAAACCAACCTCCATAGACCGGTTGTTGATGAAGTGTGCTTGAGGGTGTTTGGAAAAGACCTTGTTCTTCTCTAAGATCGCACATTTTACACCTAACGAATACCAACAGACATTATAGTCCAAATATCAAAACAGAACCCCAGAAAATAATTTTCACCCCACTTAAGACCTAAAGTCATTTTCCTTCACAACGTCTCAACTCTTGGTCCATCTCACTTATTTCAGTCATTGTGTAAATGATCAAAACTATTTCGGAATTCATCTTAATTGTACAACCAGATTTTAAATTCAACCAACCACTCGAAAATATCCAGAAACTGATTTAAGATAAGTGAAACAATTTTTCACAGTAGTATTTTTCATGTAAAAAAGGTATCCACCATACCAAGCACCTATGGCATTTGAAAAGATCTAAATAGGGCAATAGGGGGAAAGGGTATCAAGAAAATACCAAGTTTTGTAAGAAGTATGGAGAGGACGAGACCAACTGGACCAGCGCCGATGATCAACACCGGCAAGACAGAATCGTCACTTGTAACAGATTTGGAGTCTGAAAATGCTCTTCCTCTGAATGACTGCCCACTCACTCTGATGTTGCAGAGACCAATGCAACTCCTTCTTGCACTAATCCCCCAAATTCCCATTCCCTTCCCTGGAGCCCAACTCTAATGAACACAACGTAATTTCTGATGTTTAGGGGGCAAAAAGAAGAATTTTCCCACAAACTCGTATTTCCTCCTGCTTCTGTACACCTATGTAGCATCACCAGCACTCGCATTCACCATTTGAGACTACCTGTTCAAGCACTTCATCTGACAGTGGCACAAGCAATGACTTTTATAATCACACTAGTGGAGGGGAAGCCCGGGTGTTGCCCGGGCCCAACGTGAACAGAACTATACCTTTGTACATAAAGGTATAGTGACAATTCAAGGAATGAGGTTGTGTAGGGGAAAAAACGACCACATAGCTACTATTGAGCAGTGTTATCAAAGGCAAAAAGCGCAAAAAAGCTCTAAGGTCCGTTGGGGCTTTAAGCGTAAAGTGCAAATAAAGTGTGGGCTTTAATGAAAAAAGGCGACTGGAGAAAAAGTAAAAATATGTATATATAGTCCAAGATTAATAATTATAAGCATGAATAACAAATATATGGACAAAGAAATTGAAAAAGAAATACGATAAAGTGAAATATCAATTGTTTAATGTCGCCTTTTCATGATTACACTCATTGGCAAGGAATAGTATGCCTTAGAGCCTTGATGCGATACTAAAGCGCCCACAAAGTGAGGCAAAGCACTCAACATGTTTTGAGCCTCGCTTTAGGGATTAAGCGCGCCTTTGACAACACTGCTATTGAGATATTGTAATTAAAGGTATAGAGATAATGTCTCCAAAGGATGAGCTTATATAAAGAAAAGGGAGACTACAAAGATATTACTGAGATGTTACTCAAAAGAGAAATAGAAGACTACACAGTTACTACAGAAAATCTTATTCTTTTTAATCGTGCTGTTTGTAATCCATATGTTACCCAAAAAACGTATGGCTTTGCAGTAACACCTGATGATACAAATATGTGTAAGATGATAAACTATTATGTCAAATTAACTGTTGCAAAACTGGAATTAGACTAAAAATTTTCAAAGTACTCTTGTAGCACTAAATGAGCTAAAAAAAGAATTTGAGAAACGAATAGAGAAACTCGTACAAAATTCGTATGAAGGTCGAGAAACAGGTCGAACATGGTTAACATTTCATTAGCAGGTGCAGAAGTGACTCTGAGAACACGCCGATTTCTCCCATCAACTTGTCCATTCTTATGCTTTTCTCCTGTCATATGGATGAAAATGAAAACTACTTACAGAGAGCTTGCGGCGTATACGAATAAAAGAAAATTAACAAACTCTGAAAGAGTGAAGATAGCCTATGATGCTTGTAGAACTTTGGAGTCGAATAACCAGATTAATATCAAGAGAGGAGAAAGATGGAGAACATGTTTGGTTATCCTTGCTGGTAGCACGTCATGGAATCTAACTTCTAAATCCTTCTCCTTTATCCAAGTTTCGGACTGGCTGATGTTAAGGACCAGAATATCATGCACAAGGAGAAAGACACAAAGGGGGACGATGACCTTTGCTATGAAACAATGAGATCATAGTAAAAGAAACATAGCTTAGAAAGGCAAATGTTGCAGTAGATAAACCTTGCGGTCATTGGCTTGATCCGCATGTCCATCTCAGGAAAAGTACGCCAGAATTAGATTTCCGATAAATGCTACAATATCAAAAGTCAAAACCCATTGACCCATAGCAAGCAAATTTTGGATCAATTACTTGGGTTGAATCGTGAGTGACCATCAAAGAACCAGTATGGAGATCATCATGTATAAGAGCTTGGGCTCTCTCACAAAACCTGCAAAGTATTACGTAAAGATTGTCGTGATTTTCGAGCTAAAGCAAACAAATACATATAAAAGTCAAGCATATCAATTAAATGCGCTATAAGGCAACATCTTCTAGAATCACAAATGTACTTGGATTTTAAGCTCAGCAACTTCAATCTTCAAACCATTATCGTTGCGAACTGCCTCTGCATCGGCATCTAGATAAGGAGATGTACAGAGATTATATTGTGACACTTTGTAGGGATCCGAGAAGACAACCTGCTCAGTGAGCCTACACAACTAGACGTTTCCACAAAATTCAGCAACTGCAAAAATGAATGGAGGTCAAAATCAACAACAACAACAACCCACTAGAATCCCACTAGTGGGGTCTGGGGAGGGTAGAGTGTACGCAGACCTTACCCCTATCCCAGAGGGATAGAGAGGTTGTTTTCGGGAGACCCTCGGCTCAGAGATAATAGATCCGTAACATCAACAGAAGCCAGAAAAATAGTATCAGCATCGTAAAAGACAACACATAAATGGAAAGGCAACAAAAAAAACAGTGTGAAACACAACAAAAACCGCTAGCAGTCCTAGACAAAACACTATCAGACTAGCCGGCACAACGAGGAGAAACGCTCCATTACCCCCTAACCTACAACCTTAATGCTCGACCTCAACACCTTCCTATCAAAATCGAACAAAAATAATTGTCATGGGCATGATATAGCTTGCTAGTGGCCATCAAAAAGAAAAAGTAAATAGTTTTAATCCCTAATAATGAATTGGTCCTGGGAATGTGCTAACAGATGCTGAATCATACAGGTACACCCGTATAAGATGAAAAACCCTTATAAGGGCTGATGATTAGTGTATGGTCAAATTTATTGAAGGAAAAAATGGTGTCGACGGAAGAAAAGATCAAGAGAAACATAAGATCAGAAAGAAACAGACACACGAACAATGAAGAAGAGACAAAACAGAAACTACAATTAGTTAGAGTACCTATCCACACATGCAGAGAAAGATCTTTCTTTTATACGCAACATGCGGAGAAAGACCTTCAATTCATAATAAAGATGTTGCAAGATAAAAAATAAAAGAAAAAAGAAAAATAAAGTTACCTCTCCTGCTCCCCGGCCTAACCCTCCTTTCACTACATTGGATTGGTATTATTACAACAAATATGTTAGCTATGCCCAGTAAAAGATGCAAAATAGCTCTCATTACTTACTGGATGAGCACAATTAATCAAAATGGTAATTCTTTCATAGAGAGGAAGGAGACAATGAAGTATCAAACAATAAAAACATTCAGAGCTCTTATCATGAGCTTCCAGCACTAAGCGAAGGCGCTTTTGTGATTGTCGAATATCCATTAATCTGATTTTGTTGCAACTATATATCGGTACTCCGATTGTCCTAAACGTCATTATACAACAGGAGAAATATGGTTTTCTCATCAAATAACAAGAGATACTCAAGAAACAACAATTAAATATAATGAGCAGAAAGTTCTCACCCCTCTCTGTTTTAACATGTTCTTCCATATTGCAATTTTATTCTCCGCTTGAAATCGAAAAGATAACTCAATAGAACTCATATTGAAAGCAAATAAGAATATCCAGCTAGATAAATGATAGCCCCTTTATTTTCTTCTCCCCCCAACCCCCAACCCCCAAAAGTTTCCTTTTAGCCGAAAGCTTGACTGTCTTTGACTTGCAATGAACAAAGCAACCTCTCCTAGAGTCCTCTATAACTCTTACCATAAATGTTCTCAGTATAAAAGAAAAAAAGATGAAGATAAGTGATAAAAAAAAATCCTTTCATGATTCTCTCGTGTGCATCTCAGAATGAAGTTTTTGGCAAAAAACTTAAGCTCTTTGTACAAATGTAGGAATTTATATTCTACACTGCAAAAACAAAATATTAGCAAATGCTGAATAATAAGATACTTTTTTAGGAAAGAATAAATTCATTAACAATGGGGAGAAGCCTCTCGTTAGAAGAAGTGTACTAAATTGTAGAGAACAGGCAAAAATAAATGGCTCGCTGCAGAAGACACCCATTCTTCAATATAATAGGAACCTTACGGGTGCACTGAAAAAGATATCAAAGATAAGAGAATGTTCTTCAAATGTACAAAATCAAGTTCACTTCCTTCAAACAATCTTTTAGTTCTCCCTCACTGTATACAACTTACATTAAAGCCAACTAACATAGGAGAACCTCCTCTTACTCAAATTTTCGGCAGTTAAAATTGCTCCTCCAGTCACCAACCATACGAAAGAACACACCTCTGCAGGTGCCCTTGGGATCCAAACCAATAATTGCAGGAAGACTAATTGATTTTTAGCGAGCAACTTACTATAAGAAGACTTTTTTTATAGGAAGTAAACAGTGTTATCAAAGGCGAGCTTAAGCCTTGAAGGGAGGCTCAAAATATGTTGAGCACTTCGCCTCGCTTAGCGGGCGCTTCAGCGTTTCCATCAACGCTCTAAGGCATACTTTTCCTTGGCAATGAACATAATCCTGAATAGGCGTCACTAAGCAATTGATATTTCACTTTGTCATAAATTTTCTTCAATTTTTTTGTCTATATTGTGGTATTCATGCTTATAGATTTTAGTTTTGGGCTATACATATATATTTGTCATTTTTCTCCATTTGCACTTTTCGCCTTTGACAACATTGGAAGTAAAATGGTAAATACTATTATAAGACCAATGGGAAGCGACCATCATTCCTTAAGTCCTATCTCCCAGAATCCAAACTCTCTAATGAAATTATTTGTTTGTAAATCATCTCTGAAATTCCTCTAACTCCTAATCTTCCTCCTAAATTGAAGATCCCAAATGACATTCCATGCTTCTTCTGTTGAATTATTGAATCCTTTTTAACAAGAAACTCTATAAATGTTCAGATAAGTGAGTCCCAGAATGTATCCCCAAACCACACGTAGCCCCCAAAAGCTAACCCTAGACAGTTGAATGCTCTTGCCTGAGGAGTATTTGTTATATCTTGTAACATTATTTTTGGAAGAGGTGATTTTTATTAATTACAGATCAAGTACGAAGCTACTGCTAAGGCATAGTACAAAAGCTTGATGGATATGAATCCGTCAAAAGTGTATGGATTTCAACAATTCCAGGAAATATACATATAGCGATCTCATACCACATAATTGTATCAGTAAATAACAAAATTGAGCAAAAGGACCGGAATAAAATTAAGGCATGTAGCAAAAAGGATCATTGTTTACACAATATAAACAATACCCACGTGAGATAATTTGAGGGGAAAAAAAGATAATATAAAACTTACCCTTTTAAGGAGGAGGCAGAAAACTCCAACAAACTGAGTGCTTCATGTAAAGTATAAAAAAGATTAGATAAAAACTGGAGCACAGGTATACAGGATATAGTAGTGAATAAAAGAAGAAAGCGGAGTGGAAGAAAAACGCGTCTTATTTTGTAACCGCAGGCCCTAGGGGTTTTTTCTAATTTTTCAAGTAACGTTATACTATTGAGTATTTAGTTTTATGTGTTTTTTTTGGTAAAATGACAAGGTGGGTTGTGGTAAGCACCCTCCAAGGATGCCGAAATAACCTCGTTTTTTTTGGAAACAGCATTTCTATCTCAGACCCACTAGTGGGATTATACTAAATTTTCGATGCAAGAAAGAGCAAAAAAAATAGAATTTTAGCATTTGAATTCACGGATTGGTCCAATTTGGTAACTTGTATTTGGTATGTTGGAAAGAGAGACTGAGGCCTCATTTGTTTGCACTTAATGGAGTCTGAATCTTAATTATTCAAATCTCAGACGTTAAGTTTGTTTATTTTTAAAGTCTGAATCTTAAATATTCAGATCTTAATCATTAAGTGTGTTTGTTTTTTTTACTTCACAACCACTTAATGGGTCTGAATAGGTCTGTATGTTTAAGATCTATAACAGAGACTTAATTTCATTAAGATACTATCATCCATATTCATTATTAACTACCGCCACCGCCAACCATTATCAACTACCACCATGCCACACCCCACCATACTCAACCACCACCACCACCATCACCATCATCTTCAATCATAACCACCATTATCGGCTACCATCACCCACCATCCCCATGACTCCCACCACCATCATTTTCAACCACAACTAACACTCATCAACCTCAACTACCACAACTAATCATCCCATCACCATTAACAATCATAGCCGGCACTGGCTATCAATAAACTACCACCACCCACCACCACCTTCCTCAATCACAACTACCACCACCACCCATAATTACTAACTATCACCACGCACCACCACCATCCTCAATCATAATAGCCATCACTACCAATTACCACTAGCTACTACCGTGAACCACCACCATCAACCAAAACTATTACCAACCGCCACCTCTAGTCGGGATTCACAAGCACCACCGTTAGCCATCACCATCGGCAACTACCATAGAATATTAGATTGATTAGTATTTTAATTGAATTTTATGTTTATTAATTTTTCAAATAAAGATAAATTGCATACATTCAGATATTAAAAATCAAACAGTCTTAATCATTTAGTATTCAGATCTTAATACACATCTTAATATTCAGATGTGTATTCAGATTCAAATGTCTTAATATTAATACACATATTGATATTCAGATGTGTATTCAGATTCAGACGTCTTAATCTTTAAAAAAAACAAATGAGGCCTGAGTTCTTTATTCTGATTTGATATGTTAATTGCAATTTCAGCGATATCATTAAAAATCATATAACACAATATTTTTATTTAATGATAAATAAGTTAAAAGAGTTGTTACAAAAAAATTAAAATAAGGGAGGTGAGCGTAATATGGTAAACCATAAAGGAGGTTATTTTGACGAGGCGAAACTTGAGGAGAGGTCTCTGAAATTATCCGTTTAGTTAATTATAGTGCATGTAACGGGAACATATATTCTATTTTTAGTTATGACTCTTATCATTTTAAAAATGCTCTAAATCATTTACCTATTCAGATTTTTTTTAACTCAAATCAATTAAACTGCTTAAAATTTGATAATTGAGATGTGTTTATCCATCACAAAAACTTTCAAGTAGGGCTTTCAAAATCGAACCGAAACAGTTATTGAACCGATGGCTTATAGGCTTATTGGTATCGGATTATCGGGGTAATGGATGCTGAACGGATTGAGATTTTATAATTAACGGTTTAACGGTTTGAGGACGGATTACTCAATTTTCTTATCGGGTAAACCATTAACCCGTTAAGAATTTTTATATTTACACTTTTACCCCTATGTATATAAAGTACTATTGAAACACTATGGTAGTTGACTATACTATATAACGATAAAGTCTATTGTGGTAGTTTTGTCGGCATTATCAAGGCCTAAAAACAAGATCTTAGCCTCTTTCTGCCACAGACCAAGCGATGCGAGAATTCCGTAGAACCAATTGACCAAGAACATTCTTTTCAAATTGATTTTGATTGACTACAAGCCCTAAGATACAGATTTAAGAAAAGAGACAAAGGTGTTTGATGGATCGAATGATATAAGAACAAAAAGTGTATCGCAATCTCTCGATGGATTCAAGGGACAATCTTTCCTCGAAACGGTAGACTTTATCATTAAAGAGTAGAGTCAAGGTAGACTTTCTATTTTTATTCTTCACCCGTTTGGTATTGATTGTTCAAAAAAATTCTATTTGATTTTAGCCGATAAACTGCCCGATAATCACCCGATAATCACTAATCCGATACAAATCCACCAATTGTCTTATTGTATGGCTTGTGGATTACTATATTTATAATTTGATAATCGATAAGTCGAACCGTTAAGCATAATTATCTGCCCGATAAGCACCCCTACTTTTGTATACGGGTAAAATAGAGGGTAACATATACTCCGATTTTTCCGGTGGGTCAAACGAAGCAGAAACATGACCGCATGGGATCAGAATCGAAGCCAGGGACTTTTCGTACCAGGGTTCGAACGGAGTGTTCGCCACCGAGCCCGGCAAGACAATACCTCTGAACACAAAGCGAGCTCCCAGACCTCGGGAAGCACTACGAATAGTTGCACACGACTAACAGAAAGTCGTGATATCCGCACTCAACCGGGTATCACGGCGCGAATCTCACCCGATGTCGGTAGCATATCAGTAATTGACGAGAAGGGACGACTTTTTACCTCTTTAGAATTGTACTAGGGATGGAACTCTCCTACTATATAAAAGGAAGCTTTTTCATTCAATAGACATTGTAACACGCATATCAAAGCAATACAAACTTATTTCTCCGCTTTCTAGTTACTGAGAATCTCTTATTTTAATCATAGTTCTTCATACACTTTTGGCTCTGAATCAAGGGTCCGGTTGAGGGCAAAACTATTGTTAAGTTTAGATCCGAGCCTGAACTTAACGTCTCAACTGGTTTGGTTACTTATTTTATCTTTAATTCGTTTATCTGACTTCTTGATTACTTATGTCGAATCAATCTACATATCATTAAAACTGCGTACAAATTTAATTGTTATCTATTTTAAGGGTAAACAGTTTGTCGCCCACCGTGGAGCTAAGGATAATAGTGGTGGTTTGATACAAATCTCCATAATACACTCTATTTTACACTTGTTCTTGAAGGTTTTAATTTCATGCCAGCTTAAAAATGTCAAATTCTCAGTCCGCTCACTTGAACGTTGAGGATGGGTCTGGCCACCATAGCGAAAACAACAATCTGGTGCCTAGCAATGAGGTGCCCCCTGTTGATCCCAACAGGGTCCCAGTCATAGACCCAGTCGATGCTAACTCACAGGTGACTATTGATGCCAACCTTCATACCAACCCCGAGAATAGCATTCGCGGAGGAGCCCAACCAATGGCTCGAGGAGCGCCCGAAGGCAAAGGTGATGGGGTCAGTCTGCGATTGATCTTCAAAATGTTGCAGGCTCAATAGGCAGCGATAGCGCAGCTGCAAAATCAGAGTCGCGCCCCCAGCGGGGTAGAGCCCGAACCATCCCGGGAAAACACCCAAAGAAGCGAGCAGATCACCGAAAGACCGGGTGAAGCTGAGTCCGGTGTCAGCCCTGAAGTAATGAAAATGCTTGAAGCATTAACGAAATGGGTGGAATCAGGTGAAAAGAAAATTGAGGCAAACGACAAAAAAGTGGAAACATATAACTCCCGGGTTGATCAAATCCCAGGAGCACCTCCAATATTGAAAGGTCCGGACTCCAAAAAATTTGTCCAAAAGCCTTTTCCTCCTAAAGCGGCACCGAAGCCGATCCCGAAAAGGTTTCATATACCCGATATTCCAAAATATAATAGAACCACAGATCCAAATGAGCATGTGACCTCCTACACATGCTCCATCAAAGGTAACGACTTAAAAGACGCGAAATTGAGTCAGTGTTGTTAAAGAAGTTCGGGGAAACTCTGTCAAAAGGGGCAATGATACGGTACCACAACTTGCCCCCAAACTCCATTGATTTGTTCGCTATGCTAGCAGATGATTTTGTAAAGGCTCATCCCGAGGCCATCAAGGTCGAGACCAGAAAATCGGATCTTTTCAAGGTTAAGCAAAGGGACAACGAGATGCTCAGAGAGTTCGTGTTGAGATTTCAAATGGAACGGATGGACTTACCTCCGGTTGCGGACGATTGGGTTGTTCAGGAATTCACTCAAAGAATTAACCCCCGAAGCTCTTTGGTTTCGTAGCAGCTGAAACAAAACTTGGTAGAGTACCCGGCGGTAACTTGGGCCGGCATCCACAATAGGTATCAGTCAAAAATCAGAGTCGAGGATGACCAACTCGGAGCCCCTTCTGGTTTTATTTATCCCATCAGAACCGACGACGGGCCTAAGAGGGTCATCGATCATAAACTAAGGCCGGTCCGAGATCGGTACCAACTATATGGTGCAGATCGTAGGGGAAACGGGTCCGGGCGCAACTCTACAAGGAACGAAAGGATAAGCGATCAAGGGCCCAATAACCGAGGCCTGATGAGCAAAAATGGTTTCGAAAGGCCGCTCGGGGGAAGGGAAGCTCCGAGATTGTCAGAGTATAACTTCAACGTTGATGCATCCAGCATTGTATCAGCCATCGGGCGTATCAAGGAGACCAAGTGGCCTCGACCATTGCAATCTGATCCTACCTAGAGAGATCCTAACCTGATGTGTAAGTATCATGGCACTCATGGACACAGGACCGGGGACTGCCAACAATTGAGAGAAGAAGTTGCCCGGTTATTTAATAACGTACACTTGTGAGAATGTCTGAGTGATCGAGCCAAAAACCACTTCAGAAATAGGGATGCCAACAAATAGACTGAACAAGAGGAACCTCACATGTCATCAACATGATCATTGGAGGGGTCGATGTCCCCCAAGGGTCGGTGATAAAATGCATTAAAGTGTCAATCACAAGGGAGAAAAGCACTCGAGATTATATCCCGGAAGGAACCATTTCATTCAGCGACGAGGATGCAAAGGGCATCATACAACCTCATAATGATGCACCAGTAATTTCCATACTTATCAATAAATCACGAGTTAAACGTGTGTTGATTTATCTAGGTAGCTCAACCAACAACATCAAATCGATGGTCGTAGAGCAGTTGGGGTTACAAGATCAAATAGTGCCAGCACAACATGGATATAACGCTCTACCGGGACCATCCTGGAAACAAAATCCTATGTGATCGAAGGGGACATGAGATATAATGCTCTATGCGAAAGACCATGGGTTCACAACATGAGGGCAGTACCTTCGACCTTACACCAGGCGTTAAAATTCCCTACTCTAGGAGGAATTAAGATGGTATACGGAGAACAGCCGACTGCAAAGGAGATATTCGCAGTCGATGAAGTACTCCTGGTGATCTCCGTCCCGACATTAAGGAACATAGAGTCGAACAGAAAGGCCGAAGTCAAATAGTAATCACCGACACTGGTCCCGGTCGGACCGGAGGATCGAAGAGCTAACGAAGAAGATGATTACGGAATTCCAAGATCCTTCATAGCTCCTGATGATATCGATGCCACCAAATCGACGGACGAGGAGCTGGAGCAAGTCATATTTATTGAACACCTGCTCGATCGAAAGGTATACCTGGGCACGGGGTTAACTCCCGATCTTAGAAAAAAACTCATTGAATTTCTTATAGCTAACATAAATTATTTCGCTTGGTCCCATCTTGACATGACCGGGATCCTGCTTGAGGTAACCACTCATAAGCTGAGCTTGGACCCGAAGTTCCATCCGATTAAGCAGAAAAGGATACCACAGTCCGAAGTCAAGTACACATTCATCAAGGACGAGGTATCCAAACTCCTTAAGATAGGATCCATTCGGGAAGTTAAGTACCCGTACTGGTTAGCTAACGTAGTGGTAGTGCCTAAAAAAGGAAATAAGTTAAGAACATGTATAGATTACAAACACTTGAACAAGGCATGCCCTAAGGATTCTTTTCCTTTGCCTAACATCGATCGGATGATCGACACGACGGTCATGCACGAGATACTCAATTTTCTCGATGCCTATTCCGGGTACAACAAAATTCGGATGGACCCGGGCGATTAAGAAAAAACTTTCTATATCACTAAATCCATCACCTATTGTTATAACGTAATACCATTTGGATTAAAGAACACCAGCGCCACCTATCTACGCCTAGTAAACCGGATGTTCAAAGAACAGATAAGAAATTCAAAGGAAGTTTATATTGACGACATGTTAGTTAAGTCCCTGCGAGCAGAGGACCATTTGAAACATTTGGATGAAACTTTAGACATATTGAAAAAATACAATATGAAGCTAAATTCGGAGAAGTGCACATTCGGGGTCGGATCGGGAAAGTTTCTCAGATTCATGGTATCCAATCGGGGGATTGAGATTAATCCTGACAAGATCAAAGCCATAGAAGACATCACTGTGGTGGACAACGTCAAGGCCGTTCAGAGGTTGATTGGGTGTATAGCCGCCCTGGGCCAGTTCATATCAAGGTCATCGGACAAAAGCCATTGGTTATTCTCACTGTTGAAAAAGAAGAATAACTTTTCTTGGACCCCGGAATGCCAACAAGCTTTGGAAGAACTCAAATAATAGCTTTCGAGTCCGCCCCTGCTCCACACTCCGAAGGCGGGTGAGCAACTGTACCTCTACTTGGCGGTGTCTGAGGTGGCAGCAAGTGGAGTTTTAGTCCGGGAAGAGGAATGTACGTAATTTCCTATTTACTATATCAGTAGACCTCTAGGCGAGGCCGAAACAAGATATCCTCACCTGGAAATATTGGCGCTCGCTTTGCTAAGCACCTCCAGGAAACTAAAACCGTACTTTTAATGTCACCTCATATATGTCTTAACCTCTTACCCACAGAGGAACATCATGAACAAGCCCGAGCTGTCGGCCGATTGGCCAAATGGGTAGTCAAAATTAGCGGGTACGATATCGAGTATAGACCTCGAACTGCCATAAAATCTCAAATTTTGGTCGACTTCGTGGCCGACTTTACGCCGGACTTAGTACCCGAAGTTGAAAGAGAATTATTATTGGCCTCAAGGACTACCTCGGGAATTTGGACCCTTTTTACGGACGGCACCTTGAACGCAAAGGGTCCGGGCTCGGCATCGTGCTGTGGTTAGGCAATCTATTAGAACTGTGAAATTAACTAACAATGAGGTCGAGTATGAGGCCATGATTGCAGGTCTCGAATTGGCTAAAAGCCTTGGGGCTGAGGTGGTCGAAGCTAAGTGTGATTCACTTCTAGTGGTAAATCAAGGCAATGGGATGTTCAAAGTAAAAGAGGAACGAATACTAAGGTATTTAGACAAGTTACAGGTAATGCTGCATCAATTCAATGAGTGGACCCTATATCACGTGCCTCGAGACCAGAACAATGAGGCCGATGCTTTGGCTAACTTAGGGTCCTCAGTTGATGACGATGAGTTCAGCTCGGGGACTGTAGTATAACTCATGAAGTTAGTGATAGAAGAAAGTCACACCTAAGTAAATTCTACGAGTTTAACTTGGGATTTGAGGAACAAGGACATGGATTACTTGAATACTGGGAAATTGCCATCGGATCCTAAAGAATCGAGAGCTCTGCGTACAAAGGCTGCCAGGTTTAGCTTGTCCTAAGGGACTCTATTTAGAAGAACGTTCGACGGCCCACTGGCCATATGTTTGGGGCCGGGAGATACCGAGTATGCCTTGAGAGAAGTTCACGAAGGCACTTGCGGGAACCATTCAGGAGCGGAATCTTTGGTTCAGAAATTAATCAGGGCCGACTACTACAGGATCGACATGGAGAAAGACGTGAAGGACTTTGTACGAAGATGCGACGGCTGACAGAGACATGCACTGATGATCCATCAACCAGGAAAACTACTCCATTCGGTCTTGTCCCCATGGCCATTCATGAAATGGGGAGTGGAAATCGTCGTCCCCTGCCATGGGCACCTGGTAAGGCCCAATTCATACTGTTCATGACTGAAGTTTTTTTTTAAATGGGTCGAAGCTCAAGCGTTCGAGAAAGTCCGGGAAAAAGAAGTAATTGACTTCATTTGGGACCATATAATATGCCGATTCGGGATACCCGCCGAGATCGTATGCGACAATGGGAAACAATTCATCGGCAGCAAGGTAAATAAGTTCTTCGAAGATCAAGATATTAAGAAAATACTATCAACACTTTACCACCCAAGTGGAAACGGACAAGCAGAATCTACGAAAAAGACCATTCTCCAAAATCTGAAAAAGAGGTTGACCGATGCTAAAGGAAAATGGAAGGAAATCCTTCCCGAAGTCCTGTGGGCGTATCGTACGACCTCGAAATCTAGTACCGGGGCCACCCCATTCTCACCGGTCTACGTTGCCGAAGCCTTAATACCGGTTTGAAGTAGTTGAATCGAGCCTCTGGTTCCAATACGCGATCGAAGAGTCGAATGGCGAGGCCATGATCATGAGCCTGGAACTCTTGAATGAAAGGTATGAGGCCGCCCTAGTCCGGTTAGCCGCCCAGAAATAGTGGATAGAAAGATACTACAACCGAAGAGCCAACCTCCGACACTTCAAGATCGGGGACTTGGTGTTGAGGAAAGTAATATTACACACCTGGGAACCGAACGAGAGAAGCTGGGACTGAATTGGTAAGGCTCGTATCGAGTCATCAGAATAACTGGTAAAGGCTCATACAAACTCGAAGCGGGAAACAGTGTGCAACTACCGAACAATTGGAACGTGACACACTTAAAATGGTACTACTGCTAAGGTATGATCTCAACTACTCTTTAATCATGTTATGAATCAAACTAACACTTGCAGGCAATGCTCAAGAATGGATGTGGCTATTAGGTCTAAAAGCGTGTATTGCACTCTTTTTTCCTTGAACCAGTTTTGTCCCAAAATAGGTTTTTCGGTAAGGTTTTTAATGAGGCAATAGTAAAACGTGCTAACTTAGATTCGAAGGCTGGTCTCAAACCGGAGTCAATGAGATTTCATTGCGCATCAACAGTATTCGAGACCTCTCAAGCTCGACCTCGAATACTGGGGGACATCTCCCTCGGATTAAAGTTTTTATCAAAGAAACATTTAACAGGGAAATAATAAAATCTTGTATGTTAGAAGCTAAGGCTTGGTGGTTAGGATTCATTGTAAGGGCCAAACGGTCGAGTGAACCATGCCCACATAGTCCACTTTAGCCACGATACAAGCCTTTACATGCTTTCGATCATGTACTTTACAGACATAAATGAAAGAAAGTTTCGTCTTGCTACTACACATTTCTGCCTCCTAAATTCGGGATCCTAAGAGCCCATGGGCTACCCCTATTCGGGGACTATTAAGCCCAAGGGACACCTCTATTCAGGGACTATCAAGCCCAAGGGCTACCCCCACTCGGGGACTGTCATCCGAAAAATGTTTGGGCAATCCGGGCTACAAAATCCCGGGGGCACCAAACCTATTAGGCGGTGCCTAAATACAAAAGGCTATGGTCGCCCTAAAAACGGCTCGGAGACGTCCAAAATTCGTAATCAAAGTAAGGCCTTTATAAAAAATTTAAAACTTGTTGAAAGATTACCTTCGGCAAAAACATCGTCTAAAATCACCTAAGTATCTTGAAAAAACTTTCGGTCACACCGAGTTTTCAAAGCCTTGAGCAAACAAAGTTGTATCGAAGTCAGGCTCCATCCAGACCTTTAAAGATCGGACGCCCTATAACTACAATCGATTCTATGCTAAGGCATTAGAAATATTGCAAGAATAAAAATTATGAGGAGGTACTGAAAAGTGAAGACCTGAAATTGCCAGAAAGGGAAAATTTTATATATATCCCGGAATATACTTTCAAAGGCCCAATAAAAACGGCCTCAAAATAAATAAAACAAATGTACATATGACAAAATAATTACTAAGGCATCTTCGCCTATTCTTCACCAGGGCCCGATTCTTCGCTAGAACCGTCGGAACCTTCGAACCCCTCTGAACCCTTAGAGCCTCCGGCACCTTCAGGCTCGAAAAGCTTCTTCACCTTGACCTCAGATTTTTTGGCTTCTTCTATCTCAGCTAACAGGTCAAAACCTCGGGCATGGATCTCTCGAGGGTCTCTCTGCGGGATAGCCGCTTCACATACTCGGCCTTTGCCTTCAGGCGAACTTCGGTTGCCTCCACATCGGCCTTGTATTGGGCCACCATTTCATCGGCATCGGCGGAGGGCATAGCCAAATTGGACTTCACTACCTCGTATTCTCTATCGAGGGCATCCCTTTCTATGATAGCCAAGATCAGTTATGCTCGGAGATCCTCGTTCAGCTGATACTACTTGTCAGTTTTCTCCTTCGCCACCCGGAGTTGGACCTCTATCAATGCCAGTTTCGCCTTGGCGGTTTCCTTCTCCGAGGCCAGAAGGTCCATTTTGCTTTTCCACCCATCGGTCAAGGCTTGGACCTCATTCATCTCGGCCCGTAGTTGGTCAATCATGTCGATCTTCTGTTGGACCTGCGAGGTTGTGTTGTTAGTCACCACGACTAGTTCCTCGTTTTTAACTTCAAAGATATTTTCCTTTTCAACCAGATCACCATGTTCCCGCCTCAGGATCGAAACATCCTTATGAGCCTTGTCCAGCTCGGCCTGAAGATCCTTGATGGCCCCGTCCTGTTGCTCACTAAGGAGATTGAACATATCCTTTTTTTGGGCATGATCCTTGAGGTTGAACTAGAGCTGGCTGATTTCCAAGTGATATCGAAGGAAGCTCTCATGGTGAAGCACTGAAGCCTGTAAAGAAGGGAAAATAAGTAAGAATCGTCAAAGGGAAACTTTAAGTGGTTCGTAAGGGGAGTTTGAAGGTTTTAGAACCTTACCCGGTTCAATGCCTTCTATGCCTCGTTGAAGAGACTCGACATGCCCACCTCATTTATCTTTGACTGGTCCTCATCGGTTACCAGGCATCAAAGGTAGCTGGCTATGCCTACCGGAGCGGATAGGATCCGGGCATCCTCTAGGACTATAATAACAATCGTCCTCTTGCGCTCGGGGTCCGCGCTCGGCGCAGGGAACTGATTCACCAATCTCGAGCTCATGCTCGGCCCATCAGCTCCCGAAGGCACGTCCTTCTTCGGTATCTCCAGCTGGCCCAACCCGGAAAAATCTTCCAATGTAGACGTATCCATGCCTTCAAAGAAGGAGTGGAGAGGGTCTTCTGCACCTTGTGCCCCTTCACATGGGTTTTCTTTGCCCGCTTGGGCCTCTTCGAGCATGGATTCAGTATAGGAGGGCATCTTCAAGATGTCTATCACATCGGTCACCTCTTTCGGTACAGAAGGGGTTTTTTGGGAGGTCTCCACCCCCCCCCCCCCCGATTTTGGCCTCTCGAGTCGGAGGAAGGTCAGCCTCATGACTCTTCCCCTCGGTTGCCGCTTGTTCCCCGGCAAGAGTCGATCCGTGGGAAACAAAGATATCATCTTCTTCGGGCTCATCCATGAGCCGGTAAAGCAAATCAGAGTCCGGGACCCGGGACCCGGTATTCCTCTTGGGCTTGCGGGACCGGGTGGCCGACCTCTTTTTTATCTTCATCTCAGACCCCTCCGAGCCCGAGGATTTTCTTTTCCTCTTCTTCGTTTCCTTCGCGGCAACCCTAGGCTGTCCCGTAATGGAGGGGTCAATAGACATGTACGAATCCTTTCCCCCTTTCAGCGACCTAAGTTCTGTGGTATTAGGCAAACCTGCAAAGAAAAGAGAAAGGGTCAGCGTTATGTATGTTCGGGGCATAATATTAACTATTCTAAGAAGAACCTTACCATGTGATTGGGACTCCCATCGGCCCTTCGAAAGCTTGAGCCACGAGCGCTCAAAATACGACATCTGCTTGCAGATTCCTTTGATTCACTCCTTGAGCCGGTGGACTGCATTGAGAACCCGAGCAACAGTTGCACGATCGCAAGTATCGACGGTGAGAAAGGGAACAAAGAAAACTCGACACCTAAGGAAATAATGCACATACGAGATGCATTCCATTTCTCGGGGAATGGAAGAAACTCGGGAGGGATCAAATCTTCGGTCTACACCCAAATGAAGTGCCCCTGCCAGCCTCAGTTTCGATCCTCGTGAACGCTCAAAAAAAGGGACTTGCTGGCCCAATGAGTGAGGTTGATTAGCCCCCCTGGAAAATTTTGGAATTGTATAGACGGAGCAGGTGGTCGAGGATGAACCGATGAGACTCGGTGTTATTCACAAAGTCATGGAGGAGCATCACGATCCTCCAAAGAAACGGGTGGATTTGCCCAAGGCATACCTCGTATCTCCTGCAGAAGTCAAAAATAACTTAGTCTACCGGGCCCGGTGTGAAGGGATAAGTGTAAACACTTAAATGCCCTTTCACATGAGTGGTGATATCATCCCCAAGCTCGGGGACTACCACGTCCTCACTTCCCCAGTTACAGTCCTCTCGGACAATGGGAAGGGTATCTTCGATGACAAAACATATATATCTCGACGCCACTTCACCTCGGTATTGTTTGGATGAATCCCTCTCAACTTTGAAGTCGTCTAAGACTGAACAGCCCCCGGGAATAAAACTTTTCATGGGGGGCTCTAGGGCCGCTTCGGGAGCGGCCACCTCGGGAGCATCCGTCTCGAGAGCAGCTGTCATGACCCAATTCCGTACTAGGTCGAGACTGCATCTAACGCCGCTGTTAGGCAAGCCCACAAGCGAGACTACTATTTATTTATCCCCTTTTAACATATTTTTAATTACACTAAATTTTGTGTAACTGTGATAAGTCCGTTTAAACCAAAATATCAACATAATAAGTACATACTCTGCGGTGATAGAAATGACAAGTATAACGGTACATAAGTACTACCAATACCAAAAATCCGATATCACAAGTACACGAGCAATCTAGAGAATATACAAAACAACTAAAAACTACCGTCCGAAAGTAATAGACATGAATAGTAAATAAGATGGAAGGAGACTCCGGTGCTGCGAATCATAGCAAGGCAAGCAGCTCACCCCAAGTCTCCGTCGATGATCAGCTACGCGCCCGCGTGACCACTGGCTGAGACAAAGTGTAGCGTGATCGCCCGCGTCACCCCAGAAGTGCAGCGTGAGTATGAAGAATAACGCGTACCCAGTAAGTATCTAGTCTAACCTCGAAGAAGTAGTGATGAGGGGTCGATTTGACACTAGAAGTCAATAATAATAATGAAAGTGCATAAAGTAGACATGGTGAACATACAACAGGTATCAATGAGACAAATATAAGCAACTACAATAAATACAACAGGAGTCCGTAACACATCACCAACATCTCATAACTGGCCGTGAAGACCCTAACTCAACTATGTCCCAACTAGAACCCGTTTCGATTATTAAGCACGAAGTTGCCGAGGCGAATGGCCTGATCTCATAAGAATAGTGGTACTCAGTACTGCCGAGGCGAACGGCTCGATCCCATAAGAATAGTGTTACCATCATACTGCCGAGGCGAACGGCCCGATCCCATAAGAATGGTGTTTCCATACTGCCGAGGTGAACGATCTGATCCCATAAGAGTGGTGTTACTATACTGCCGAGGTGAACGGCCCGATCCCATTAGAGTAGAGAAGTTTACCTCGCTCGTGGTAGTACTTGCAACGCAATAGGACATGGATGTTTTATAGTTATTAAGTATTCCTCAATTTTTCCAAAATAAGAAGGCTAAGTCGATAATTGCAACTTTAAAATCCCTAATCTCAGCTCTATTCAAGACAATTAATATGCATGATAAGCACAACAGTACAATTAAAAGCACGATGTGGATCTAAGTCTAATCGGACATATCATGGAATATAGCTTCGCACGGACTCTCGTTACCTCGTGCGTACGTAGCTCCTGACACAAGCAATACACAACAAGATACACCTAAGGGACTGAGTTCCCTCTTACAAGGTTAGGTAAGAGACTTACCTCGTTCCCAAGCTCACTTTCGGTCCACTAATCCGCTCTAAAAGGCCCAAGTCAATGCCGAACGATTCGAAACTAGTCAAATATTATATAATTTAAACAATATATACTCAAAAGTTCATAATTTAGCTATTAGAGTAATTACCCAACCTAAATTGGAAGATTCTTAAAATTCGCCCCCGGCCTCATGTGCTTGGATTCCGAAAATTTTCGAAGATAAATATCACCTATAGCCTCACGAACTCAAATATATAATTTTTACTTAATTCCATAACCAATTTCATGGTCAAATCTCATTTTTTACCAAAACCCTAGGTTTTTCACAAATTCTCCAGGTTTTCACAATTTTCCCATGTTCAATCTACCTAAAATCCGCATAATTAACTTGAAAATAGGTGGGAGTTACTTACCTTAGAATGTTGATGAGAATCCCCCACTAAAGTGCTCTCAAAATCTCCCAAGACTAAATGAAAATGTGAGGAAAAAGGTCTAAGTCCCGTAATAAAAGCCCTAGCACCAGTCGCAGTTGCGACATCTGGTTTGCAAATGCGACAAAATTATCGCAATTGCGAAGTCTGATCATTTCTGCCTAGGCCACATTTGCGACCAAAAGCTTCGTAAATGCGAAGTTTTGCTGATCGCAAAAGCGAAGGCAAAAGCGAAGGAAAAGCTCGCAAATGTGAGTCCCGCCTTGCCCAGGATTCATCGCAATTGCGAAGCCCACCTCGAATTTACGATACCTGAGGCACTAGCAAAAAAATCGAGAAAAACTAAAGTCCTTCCACCCCTCCGAACGCGTCCGAAACTCACCCGAGCCCTCGGGGCTCTACACCAAACATCCACACAAGTTTAAAAATATCATACGAACTCGCTTGCATGATCGAAACACCGAAATAACATCTAGAATCACAAATCGGACACCAAAACACATGAATCAAATCATGAAACTCAAAAACTTCTAAAAACACTTCCGCACATCTGATTCATATCAAATCAACTCAGAACAACGCCAAATTTTGCGTGCAAGTCATAAATCACCATATGGAACTACTCCCAGGCTCAGAATCCTAAGCGGACCTCGATAACACTAAAGTCTACTCCAAACCAAACTTAAAGAATTTGAAAAACTTTCAATACGCCAACTTTCAATATAAAGCATGGAAACGCTCCAGAGTCATCCGAAACCCGATCCGAACACACGCCCAAGTCCAAAATCACCATACAAATGTATTGGGACCATCAAATCCCAGTTCCGATGTCGTTTACTCAAAATGTTGACTCAAGTCAAACTTAACCATCATAGGCTACTATTAAGAAACTAAGTATTCCGATTTCAATCCGAACTCTTCCAAACCCAAACCAACCATCCCCGCGGGTCATAAAATAGTAAAAGCACATACGGAAAATCTTAATTAGGGGAACGTGGATCTAGAAAGTAAAATGACTTATCGGGTCATTACAACAGCCATTTCGAGGATGGTCGCCTCGGTGCATGTGGTCGGGTGAGAAGATAAAGAGGCAGCCTGCTGAGGAACTGATTTGGAAGTCTTGGCCATCATAAATCTGGAAAATATGTGAAGATTTGGAAAGAGTTTATGATGATTTGAAGTTTGAGAGTGAAGATACGAGGTTCTGGGTTGAAAATCCAAGAAAATATATGAAGGTTTGAAGGTAGGATGAAGATCTGGGTAGAAACTTAAGAATAATTATGAAGATCTGAAGGTTAAAGATAAAAAGATGAAGAGTTGGAAGCTACTAGGAAATTCGAAGATAAGAGCTAAGATCGGAAAGTGGAAAAGGTACGAAAGGTCGAAGCTTTTATAGGAGAAAACGTAATCATTACGCGACGCTTCGCATTCGGAGGTGACCAGCCGATGATTGACATGTGTCCAAAGTCAGAACGACACAATTGATGGGTCGTTTCGGGTCCTTCGTCATTTCGGTTGTAGCGTACGAAGGAAGGAACCGAGGAACATCTATCGTTTCCCATCGTTTCACCAAACCTACTCTCTGAAAAATGAGGGGACTCTATATACGGGTAAAATCGAGGGTAACATGTATCCCGATTTTTCGGTGGGTCAAACGAAGCAGAAACATGACCATATGCGATCAGAATCGAAGCCAGGGACTTCTCGTACCAGGGGTCGAACGGAGTGTTCACCACTGAGCCCGGCAAGACGACACCCCGAACCCAGAGCGGGCTCCCAGACCTCGGGAAGCACGACGAACGGTTGCACACTTTCTAACAGAAAGTCGTGATATCTGCACTCAACCGGGTATCACGGTGCGAATCTCACCCGACGTCGGTAGGATATCAGCAATTGACGAGAAAGGAGAATTTTTTACCTCTTTAAAATTGTACTAGGGATGGAACTCTCCTACTATATAAAGGGGAAGCTTTTTCATTCAATAGACATTGTAACACGCATAACAAAGCAATACAAACTTGTTTCTCTGCTTTCTAGTTGGTGAGAATCTCTTATTTTAATCATAGTTCTTCGTACACTTTTGGCTCCGAATTGAGGGTCCGATCGAGGGCAGAACTATTGTTAAGTTTGAATCCGAGCTTGGACTTAACGTCTTAACTAGTTTGGTTATTTATTTTATCTTTAATTCGTTTATCTGACGTTCTTGATTACTTGTGTCGAATCAATCCACATATTCTTAAAATCACGTACAAATTTAATCGTTATTCATTTTAAGGGTAAACAACTTTTAAGTATTACTTTAGTGTTTTTATTCCATTATCGATAAATGAAATTAAACTAATAGAATTGAATAGGATGAGGAATATTATAATTGTGCTATACCTTATATCTGACCACCTATTTTATGCCATTTATCTTAGGCGACGTTTATCATTTTTACTATAAAGGATCAAGTTTGGGATAGGTAATGGTCGCATTATACGTTTACACATTATAAATTTATTGTAGTAATTGATAAATATCTATATTTTTCACATAATACATAATCGAAGTTTTGTATCAATATAAGAAATTATAATATTACAAAAGAACATGTAAGTATTTATGATAACAGAAGTGTCATGCTTAATAGAAAATTCTATTATAATTGAGCTAGTCGCTTTAGTACAATTTGCTAATTTTTAAATATTCTTAAGAAATTGGGAGAAGGTAATTTAGCTACGGGATTACTCTCTCTCGGGTAGCCCGGGCTCAGGGGCGGATTTAGGGGCGGCGGGGGTTCACTCGAACCCACTTCGTCGAAATATTACACTGTATATATAAGGCAAAATCTGTTTTTTATCTCTATATATTAAGTTTTGAACCCCCTTGACACATCCAAAAAGTGTAGCTTAGTCGTCAAGGGGGTTCAAAATCTTTGAAAGGTCATAGGTTCAATTCCCACTAGCTATAATCTTTTTTTTCTTGAACCCCCTTCACGGAGATCCTGGTTCCGCCATTGCCCGGGCTTTGCTCGGGCCCAACGTGAAATATAAAAAGTAATACCATTATAAATAAAGGTATTGTGACAATATTTGTTGGAATAATTCAGATTGGAATCACTAATTACGTTTGCATCTATCCAAGACAAACCAACAAATAGCAAAGTATCGTGTAGAGCCGGATTAGTCACCAAAACCTAGCTGCGGAGACAAAATGTAATTATAAAAATACCTTTAACCATTTCATTTCAAGTGTCACTATATGAACTCCCAATAGTTTAGTTAGTTTAACTATCTAACAATATTCTGTTTCCTTTTTCCTCAAATTTTAATAAGACATTGAAAATTCAAGTAAAATTGATTTTTTCCAAAACTTATGCCTCCATTTAGGGTTTTTTTTCAGAGTATATTGTGTTTTGCAAGTTTTGTTAAATTAAAAGTAATGCAACACTCGCTCTAATTTAAACTTATATGTGCATCTAAACTTTTGGCATTCAAAGTGAAATATAACATTCAAGTAATACTAATATTGTCAAGATCAAAATTTTCAATTTTGTATCGTACTTTTGTTTATGCTCTTTTAATTAATTTATTGTGCTATTTATATTTCTAATATTTTCATAGAGAAACAAATGTAATATAGTAGGTGTCAGACTTAATTATCCCTTCTAATTAGTACTACTTTAATGAATTTGAAAATACAAAAGGTGGTTTTCCTCCACTTTTATATTTTCTTCTTAGCCTATACTCTTATATAGAAAGTCTTAAGGTTAAAAAGCTATTTTTTTTCATCTATGTTTCAATATTATAATTTTGCTTGTTGACATTTCATCATTTTTTTCTTCATGTATGGGCAAATTAATATTCATTCTAAATTAATGTTTTAGATTCTTTTTGCCAACATTTTTTTTTTGGTATGGAAACGTGAAGCCAAGGGGTATTTAGTTTCAGAAGTAATTTATATTTACATCATCAAGTTTAATGCGGCAAATTTCTAGTTGCCCATTAATTAATGATTCTAAAAGAGTAAAAAAGCTTTAAAGATTTTTCGAAGTTTTTTCTCCAATTGTCAGTAATGTTTTTTGCTGTAATGTTTCTCTCTAGCCAACTCAAGACTTTAGAAACTATTTTCTTTTGTAAATCATTTTTTTTCATCGGGTGAAACACTGAAACATATTTTCTCAATTTTTATAAAATGTAATCCAAAACAAAGGCATGCATTTTTTTCCAAAACTTTCTCCATTGTTTCATTAAAACTACATTTGTTTTTTAGTAAAAGCTACTTTTTGAATAGGAAAATGAGCCCCAAACTCGAAATTAATTTTACCGTAAAATTCATCTCATCAATGTTAAAAGTCACACTTCAATTGAATTTATTTATTCATTTATTTGTCATTCCTATAATATTGTATGTAGTTTGAATTGAAGACAATTGTTGTTAATGCAATTTATAGATCGTGTTGTGGTGGTAATTCAACTAATCTTTTTCTTAAACCACACAAATATTTTGATATATTGAAGTTCATCAGTTTTAAAAGTCTTACTTCTTAAAATTTTGGTTTGGACATGTGTGCTCAGGTGGAATTAAAAATCAAGCGGAGGGCAGTTTCGTCTTTTAGCATCATAATGTCGTTTAACTGTTTACTTATACCGCTACTTGTGTAGCCTAGCATATTTTGTTTTTCTTTATTTGTTTGTACGTACTTGCTTCAACAAAGATAAACTTGTCCAATAAGATACAAGAAGAGGAAAAAACTTTTGAAAATATGGACGAAAGAGAATTTTATTTCCCCCAAAAAGTAAATTGTCACACCCCGTAGTCCATCACTTTTTGCTTTTCAACCCAAATTTCCATTTGATATGTACAAAAAGACCATCTCAAAATAGTTATTGTATGAGAAAAAATACGACATGACACGTAGCCGCTTAAAGGAAGGACACGTGGAACACAAGATGGGGATGAGCACCGAACATATCTATTCCGCTTGTCACCGGAAGGAATAACAATTATAAAAGAAGTATTAAATGCTTTGCGCCCGGTAACATTTAATACAGAATATTTTGCAGCATTAAGAATGATGGCCCGTTACAAGGAATTTGGCATTTATGTCTTTCGTTACATCTTCATCAATGGCCCTCATAATTGACATTAAAGAAGGGCATGATTCTAGGACTTCTTTCCCTAGACATAGCTATAAATAGAGAGCTCATTTATCATTGTAAAGGAGAGGAATTTTCTAGCTAACTTACAATACATTCTATACAGCATTTGAATACAATTTTATTTTTTCGCTTTTGATCTCATCATTATTGTGCCCAGAAACCCTGTTCCCGGACTCATCAACTCTGACGTTCCATCTACATTCTAAAGCTAAGTATTTTATATTTCATTATCTTTTGGATCAAATTAATTCACTTGTCTAGAAATCACGAACAAATTCAACTATACTATTTTACGAGTAAACAGTTTGGCGTCCACCGTGTGGCCTAGACAACCGTGCGATTAAATTGATCCTTGCTTTTTTTACTAATGTGTTTGATTATTTTGTCTAAGCAAAAATTACAAAAGAAATGGCAGATAACACTGTTAACGGCACACGCAACCCTGAAATTCGATAGGAGCAACCTCATTTCGAGGATTCAATCAGTGACACTCGCAATGAGGGGAATGACGCCACACCAGTGCATGATGGGCAGTACCCTCGACAGGTTCGGGAGACGACTCCTGATGATGCCGATGAGGAGCATGTAGCAGATGCAATGAGGGTCCTGCAAGAGCAACATACAATCATTCTAGGCCATCTCATGCGGCAGGATCAGGTTATGACAGAACTAAAGCAGGCGCTATCAGGTGCTTCAAATAATGCGAACAGGCGATATCCAATTCCTCCCAATGTTTCTGCAAACCAAACGATGTAGAGAGTCAACAACAACACTCTCAGGGATGAAGTTGGCTCCGACGGGATCGGGGGGAGTAGATCTGGCCTCAACAACGGTAACGATCCGTTCAAGGAGGAACTTTTGCGGTTCATGAAGGAAGTAAACGCCCACATGGATCAAATCCTGAGTGCACCACCACCAGTATTGAAAGGCCCAAACTCGAAGAAGTATATTCAATTACCATACAAATCGAGTGCGGCCCCAGAATTAATCCCGAAGCGGTTCAAAATGCCTAAAGTGCCGTAGTATGATGGAACTTCAGATCCATAGGAGCACATTACCACCTACACAACAGCAGTGAAAGGAAATGATTTGGCTCCTCATGAAATTGAGTCTGTGTTGCTAAAAAAATTTGGTGAGACTCTCACAAGGGGAGCTTTAACGTGGTATTCATTATTGCCCGAGCATTCCATAGATTCCTTTGAGATGCTCGCAGATTCTTTCATCAAAGCCCATATCAATGCCAGAAAGGTACAAGCCTGAAAGGCCGACATATTCAGGATCGCGTAGGGAGAATCCGAATTATTACGAGAGTTCGTTACCCGGTTCCAGAAGGAAAGGATGTTACTACCAGCAGTCCCGAATGAATGGGCGGTTGAAGTATTCACCAAAGGTTTAAATCCAAGAAGTTCGGACGCTTTTCGGAAGTTGAAGGAAAGTTTGCTCGAGTTTCAAGCGACGACTTGGGCAGATGTCCACAACCGCTACGAGACGAAAATAAGGATCAAGAAAACCGGCACATGCCCCCAAACCAGATGAAGTTAGCCCGGGGACAGAAGAGTCGGAACAATACCAGGTACCAAGGTATTTTCAAGTACCAGAAGAGACGGACGCGACGAAGTCCACGGCAGAAGAACTGGAGCAAGTTGCGTTGTTCGAAGAATTCCTAGAAAGGAAATTCCATTTGGGAACAGGACTGCACCCAGAGCTCAGGTCTGCTTTTATCGAATTCCTTAAAATTAACGCTGATTGTTTTGCATGGTTGCACGAGGATATGACAGGAATTCTGATGGAGATAGCCGTGCACAAGTTAAGCTTAGATCCCAACATACCTCCGGTATGGCAGAAGAAGCGCCCAATTACCGAAGCAAAGAATAAATTCATCAAAAAAGAGGTAACCCGTTTACTTAAGATTGGTTCAATCCGGGAGGTAAGATATCCGGACTGGCTAGCCAATGTAATAGTAGTTCCTAATAAAAATAATAAATTTTGCATGTGTGTAGATTATAAGAATCTTAATAAGGCATGCCCGAAAGACTCATTCCCATTTCCAAATATCGATCAAATGATTGATTCCACGACCGGGCACGAGTTAATGAGTTTCCTTGATGCTTATTCTGGGTACAATCAAATCAAGATGAACCTAGAAGATCAGGAAAAGACTTTGTTTATAACGAATTTTGGCATATATTGTTACAATGTGATGCCCTTCGGGTTAAAGAACGCCGGAGCCACTTATCAGCGACTCGTGAATAAGATGTTCGAAAAACAAATAGGAAAGACTATGGAAGTATATATAGATGATATGCTCGTTAAGTCTTTGAATGCAGGTGACCACCTGAAGCATTTGCAAGAAACATTCGACATCCTAAGGGAGAACAATATGAAACTTAACCGCGAAAAGTGTGCATTCAGGGTCAGTTCGGGTAAGTTCCTAGGATTCCTAGTCTCACAAAGGAGAATTGAGGTAAATCCCGACAAAATCAAGGCCATAGAAGACATTTCGGATCAATTGTCTAACGTAAAAGAAGTCCAGAGGCTCACAGGGAGATTGGCAGCTTTGAGCAGGTTCATTTCCCGTTCATCGAAAAAATGTCACAGCTTCTTTGCACTACTCAAAAAGAAAAATAATTTCGAATGGACACCGGAGTGTCATCAAGCCTTGAAGGAGTTGAAGAAATATTTGTCAAGCCCTCCATTGCTCTCAAAACCAAAAAAAGGTGAAACGTTGCTAGTCTACCTTCGCGGTTTCAGAAGTTGCGATAAGTGCAGTTTTAGTCCGGGAGGACAAAGGTACGTAATCTCCCATTTATTATGTTAGTAACATTTTAACGAGGGTAGAAACTCGCTATCCACATATAGAAAAACTGGCCTTATCTCTCGTAGTCGCCATTCGGAAGCTGAAGCCCTACTTCCAATACCACCCGATAGCTGTGGTGACTACTTTCCCTCTGAGGAATATCCTCCATAAACCTGAGCTCTCAGATAGATTGGCCAAATGGGCCGTCGAAATGAGCGAGTTTGAGATATAATATAAATCGAGGATTGTAATTAAGTCGCAAGTCTTGGCTGACTTCGTGGCCGATTTCAGTCCGTGACTATTGCCTCTGGCGGCCAAGGAGGCAATAATGGTGTCAGGATTGACATCGGGAGTTTGGACCTTATTTACGGACGGATCTTCAAACGTAAAAGGGTCCGGGCATGGAATAATCTTGATCATGCCTTCGGGGGAAACCTTAAGGCAAGCCATCAGAACGATTCCTTTAACTAACAATGAAACAGAGTACGAAGCTTTGATTGTAGGGCTCGAATTGTCCCGGGGGCTTGACTCCGAAATCATCAAAATCAAATGTGATTCGCAGTTGGTGGTGAATCAGGTCTACGGAATATTTGACACCAAAGAAGAACGTATGCAACAATATGTGGTAAAAGTTCAGGCTTTATTGGCACGATTCCAAGAGTGGTCAATTACTCATATCCCGAGGGAAGATAACTCGAAAGTAGATGCATTGGCAACTTTGGGCTCATCGACAGAAGTCCAGGGATCGAAATCAGGAATGGTAGTACAACTGATGAACTCAGTCTTGGACACATATGGTTACTATGAGGTGAATTCGACTAGTTTGGTTTGGACTGGAGAAACAAAATAATCTATTATCTCGAGCATGGAAAGTTTCCCGAAGACCCCAAAGCATCAAGAGCGTTACGCGCCAAAGCTGCACGTTATAGCTTCAAGAAAGACCAATTGTACAGAAAATCCTTTCAAGGCCCGTTGGCCCGATGCTAAGGAGCATCAGAATCTAACTATGTCATGAGAGAAGTCCACGAAAGGATATGCGGCAACAACTTAGGTGTAGATTCTTTGGTGCTGAAATTAGTTTGGGCAGGATATTACTGGTCCCGTATGGAACAAGATGCCAAATACTTCATACAAAAATGTGATAAGTGCCAACGCTATGCACCACTAGTACATCAACCGGCAGAAACCCTATATTCGGTTCTGTCCCCGTGGCCGTTCATGAAATGGGGGATGGACACCGTCGGACCACTATCAACGACTCCCGGAAAGGTAAGGTTTCTTTTAGTTTGGACTGACTATTTTTCTAAATGGGTAGAAGTAGGTCCTTATCAGAAGATTGGAGAACGCGAAGTGGTCTACTTCCTATGGGAAAGCATAATTTGCAGGTTTGGAATACCAAAAGAGATTGCATGCGACAATGGGCCACAGTTTATCGGCGTAAAAGTTACAAAGTTCCTTGAAGATTTGAAGATAAAGAGGATTACCTCTTCACCTTATCATCCGAGCACGAATGGTCAAGCAGAGTCAACAAACAAAGTGATTATACAAAATCTAAAGAAAAGGTTAGAAGCAGCAAAAAGCAACTAGCCCAAAGAATTACCTGGGGTATGAGCCTACCGAACAATGGCCAAGTCAAGCACGGGAGAAACCCCCTTTTCCTTTGTGTACGGTGTAGAAGCTTTGATACCGGTGGAAGTAGGGGAACCAACCATAAGGTATTTCGAGGCGAACGAAGAATCGAACAACGAAGCAATGCTAATCAACTTGGAGCTGCCTGAGGAATGTAGGGACTTGGCGCATGTCAGAATGGCGGCTCAAATGCAGGGAATGGAGAGATATTGTAATCGAAGAGCCAACCTCCGTTATTTCAAAGTAGGAGACTTGGTCTAGAGGAATATAACTCAAAACACTCGGGAACTCAACGCGGGCAAGTTAGACCTAACATGGGAAGACCCTTACCGGTTTCAGCTATCACTGGGAAAAGACCATATGAGTTGGAGAGCCAGAACGGAGACAAGTTTCCCAACAACTAGGATGTGGCTCACCTCAAAAGATGTTACTGCTGACAAACAACAGTCATACGGAAAGTATGTGCTGCACTCTTTTTCCCTTCGTTCAGTTTTTATCCCAATTGGGTTTTTCTGGCAAGGTTTTTAACGAAGTAGCGATGGAAAGCATACTACGAAGACAACAACAATAAGATCTCCGATGCCAAGGCTTCACTCGGGGGCGATTAGGTAATCTTTGGTTCGATAGCAAATTCCCACCGAGAAGTTAAGTTTGCTACCGAACAGAGGTTACCCGATCGTTCACTTGCACAAACCACTAGAGGACTGTTAGGTATTCTTTCGCTTGATAGCATGGGTTCCTAAGGGGAAACAAGATATGTTGCCAAGTGAAGGATTACCTAGCAATTCATTGGTGGAATCTTCGAAGATACAAGACTTCCAGTGTTCCAATTCACATTTTTTGTATTAGAACGCTGGGGGGATGATATGAGAATACGACAATATTGAATGCCACGTCAACCGGGGAACAAAAGTCCGGGAACATAATACATCATCAGGAACGGGGACTGCGCAGCCAGACCCGTAGAAATAAGTTGTACAAGATAGCCATAAGTCATGACAATTTCTTTTCTGCATAGAAAAATACTTATGTAATAGAAGGAATTAAATTAAAAGAAATCCTTTTGGTTTTATCTTGTTTCTTGTCTGAACGATGAGTTAATTTTTCCATTTGAAAGTTAAACAAGTACTTCAAATTTTAGTGCCATAATGAATAGGAGATGTCCTCTTCAAGAGCACCGTAAATATAAGAGGGCCCTCTCTTATAAAAACCCTCTCGTTAAAGGGTTGGTTTTGGAAGAAACAATGCCCGGAATCTAGAATGCCATCGGGGAAAAATACACCCGAAGCCGCATATGAAAAAGACGCAAAAAGCAAACTTTCACAAATACTCATGGAAATCCTCACGAAAAAGGGATAATACTCGGAACCAAAATGCTTCGAAGAAATAGCATCCGAGATTACACATAATAAAGCATGAACAGAACAACATGCGCAGAATACTTGAGCAAGTACGAAAGTGAAAGACTTGCATGAATATTCAAACGAAAGTAAGACTCAAACGATACTTTAGAAAAAAATATGTTTTTATTTACAAGGACGCGTCAAAATGATAAAGGTACAAAATAGAAAAAGAAACAAAAAGCTAAACTACAACGTCTCCGGAATCAGGAAGAAGAGAAGTATCCGCATCCCCGGGAGTAGTATACGGTTCCACCGATGGCTTAATATTTTCCCCAGCTTGGTATTTGGCATCATCGCCTTCCGATCCTTCTTCAGTTTTTGAAAACTCGGAATCGGAATCAGAAGAACCTGGAGCGTCAGACTGCACTGGGAGTCCATTTTTTATAGCCAACTCAAGCTCTCAGGCCTTAGCAGTTTCGGCATCAATGTAAATGATACTAGTCTTGGCCTCTCCCAAGGTTTTTCTCCTCATGCTATACATGGAATAAGTTTTTTCAACAATGAGGGAAGCCGCTTGGCGCTTGAGTTCTTCTTTGAGTTGAGTAACTTCGGCGGAAGGTTTTTCCCGGACGGACCTAGCAGATTTGAAACTGACATCGAGCTCACGGACAATTGAACTAAAGAGCCTATTATGGTCAATAGTTTTCCTATACTTCTCTTCTAGCTGGGCATATTTTGCCACCACAGCAGCAAGCTCTTCAATTTTGGAGTTTAAGGCTGCTTCCAAATTAATCACTCTTTCAGCGGAGGAAGCCTCACGATCAATTGCAGCAAGAACAACGTTCTATACTTTTGCCCATTTAGCTTTGGCTTCATCAAATCTAACCCTCAGCGGCCCAATTTCTTGGCTAAGGGTTACCACTTCTTGCTCGCTCTGCTGCAGACGGGCCTCCAAAACAACAACCTCGGTAGCCTTGGTTTCCAGTTATGAGAGGCGGAGAACAGTCTGGTCCCGTTCTGCCAAAAGTTGATCTCGTTTAGAAGTAAGTTCTTCCTTCTCACGAATCAGCCTTTGAAGGCCCTCAGAAGTAAGAAAGTTGGCCTACAAAACAAGAGGAAGTAAAACTTAGAGTACATTTGTTCAAAAGTAGAAGAAATAACAGAAGAAGAAAGGAGCGTACCACTGCGGCGTTGTACATAACATTGTTCAACAAACACTCCCCCGAGAGTGTCTAGATCTTTTCCCAGTCTTTTTCAGAAGCCAAGGGCTTCAGATAATTAGCAAGCTCCACTGGCCAGAATAGCAGGTTGCACCCAGTAAAGACCAAAAGAGTAATGTTTCTCCTCCGTTGTGGATCTTCAGAAGGGGCAACATAATTTTGCCCTAAATTCCCATGAACTGGGGACTGTGGAAGAGGGATACCTTCTTCATGGGCAGGTGCGACCGATGGAGATGATGTAGCAACCGTTGTTGGAAGAGTGGATGAAGATGGAAATGATGTAGTAGTTGCTAGTTGTAACGACCCGACTTGTTATTTTAAGAATTTACGCCCCGTACAATGACTTAAGGTCCCGAACAACTTTGTAATACATATTATGACTTGCGTGTGTGGTTGAGTTTGGTTTTCGAAAGATTCAAAATTAAATTGAGAGAACAATTCTCATTTTTGAATCTTAAATGAAAAGAGTTTGACTTTTGAGCAAACGACTCCTAAATGGAATTTCGATGATTCCAATAGATTCGTATGGTGATTTCAGACTTAGGAGTGTGTCTGGGTACTTATTTTGAAGTCCGTAGTTGAATTTGGCTTGAAATGGCAAAAATAAGAAATTTAAGGTTTGGAAGTTTGACCGGGGAGTTGACTTTTTGATATCGGGGTCGGAATCCGATTCTGGAAATTGGAATAGGTCTGTTATGTCATTTATGACTTGTGTGCAAAATTTGAGGTCAATCGGACTTGATTTGATAGGTTTCGACATCGAATGTAGAAGTTGAAATTTCTTAGTTTCATTAAGTTTGAATTGAGGTGTGATTCATGTTTTTAGCATTGCTTGATGTGATTTGAGGCCTCGACGAAGTCCATAATATGTTTCGAGACTTGTTGGTGTGTTCAGACGGGGTCCCGAGGGGCTTGGGTGAGTTTTGGAGTGGTTTCGGACCATTTCTAGACCATTTGTAGCTACTAGTTTTTGGCTGCAGCAGTGTGCTATGCGATCGCGTGGAATTGGCCGCGATTGCGATGAGTAAAATGGGAAAAATTGGCCAGTGATTCGCGATCGCGGAAGGCCATTCGCGATCGCGTAGAGGAAACTTTCTGCTGCATTGACCCGACTTTGGAAGCTTATATCTCGCAATCTATAAGAAATTTTGAGATGATCCAAAAATGAAAGTTGTAGTCCTTGGTGTCTAGTATTCAGAAAGTTAAACCATTTACAATTTGGAGTTTTGTACAAAACGTTATGACCATTATACTAGAGGCTATTTGGAAGAGTTGGGCACTTGTTCTTCGCGATCGTGAAGCATATTCCGTGATCGCGAAAGGCAAATTTTGGGCTGAGAAAATTTTTTCTTCGCGATCACGAAGAGTAAATAATTGGGCAGTAGCTATATTTTGAGGTTTCGGCCATTTTTAACATATTTTGAGCTATGGAGCTTGGGTTGAAGCGATTTTTGAGGAGATTTTCATCATATGGATTGGAGTAAGTGTTCTATATCCGAAAGTGATTATACTTCATGAATATATGGTTAAATTCATCGTTTAATTCGAGTTTTAATGGAGAAAATTGGGATTTTTATAAAACTTTTCAAAAACAAAAATTCAAGATTTGGAGGACGATTTGTTATTAGAATTCGATAAAATTGGTATGGTTGAACTCGTATTGGAATGGGTATTAGGATTCCGTGAAAATTCTGTCGGGTTCCAAGAGGCGAGCCCCGCGTTGACTTTGGTTGACTTTTTAGAATAAAATTTTAAGTCGACGTTTTATTATCCGGAATTATTTCTGATGAATTTTAATGAAGTTATATAATTAATTTGGTTAGATTTGAGATGTCTGGAGGTCAATTAAAGCAAGAAGGCGATTTCGAAATATCAGCCTAACTTTAAAAGAAAGGTAAGTATCTTGCCTAACCTTGAGTGGGGGAATTTTTCCATAGGCATTGAGTCTTATGTGAAAATTGTGTAATTAAAACCATGTACGCGAGGTGACGAGTACGCACTTGGTTTATATATGCAAATTACATTTGTTGAAATTCGTAGACGCCCTTATATATTAAATTGAAAACTTGCTGGAACATAGTAAATCCTTTATTTGTCATGCCTGATAATTGGGTGTGATTGCCACTTTGATTTTTATGTGAATCCCGTATTTTTGTTGAGTTAATATTTCCTGGAGATAATTTCATTATGGATTATTCATTTACAAATAATTTATTATGTAAGTTTAAAAGAAGGCATTAATCTATTTGCCAAAATTTTGGATTAAAGAAGGCGTTGTTCCTTGATGAATTACTTTCCAGTTCATGTTGTTGCAATTGGTATTGAGTTATAAATGCCGTAAATGATATTTTGTCACGACCCAAACCGATGGGCTGTGACGGGCACCCGGTACCTTACTCAACCGAGTACCAACATAACGTATATTTTCGTATCATACTATCAAAGATAACTGAGCCGTAGAGGCTATCGTGAGATAAGTAGAATACAACATGAAATACCAACTTATACTTAAGACATACGGGCCTATAAGGCCAAAATGAGCACTCTTACACTGAACATAGGCCGACAAGGCCATACAATCTTTCATATACATGATATCTGTCTACAAGCCTCTAAGAGTACATAAACGTCATAAAGGTTGGGACAGAGCCCCGCCATACCAATCAACACATGTTCTAATCATACTGACCAAATAACAACTCCGGAGCAAATGGAACGCACCAACACCTTCCGCTAAGCGGCTGCCATGTGAAAGACCAATTATCCTTATCCCACTAAACTAATTAATTAGTTAATCTTTCACTAAAATTACTAATTATCCAAATATTTACATAATTAAAAATTATCTCAAATTATTCAAAATACCACTTGCTTTTAACACACCTTATACACCACCTTACTATCATGGCTATGTGGTACCTTGTATGGCATTAGTCCATAAATACAGGGTATTATAGCTTGGACCGTATTTTATTTCAAACTTCAACGAATCCTTTTATTTTGATTCGCTTACCCTCTCACCTTCACGAATTTACATGCCACTTGTTTGAAATAGCATAATGCTTATAATCTCAAAATAATCTTATTCCCGAACTTACGTCGATTAACTTACGACGAAACTTTAACGTACGAAAACGCAGGATGTAACATCTCATTTCCGAGCTTTCATCAATTTATTTATGGCGTACTTTCACGTACGAAAATATGGGGTGTAACATCATTCCCCCCTTTGGAACATTCTTCCTCAAATGTTGATTGGTGCAGTTATTATTTTCATAACCCATAGCTCTTGCGAATACTTTAATACTTTTCTTGCCATTTAGGCAACTGTTCTTTGAATAAATCCAAAGGCCCGGGCATTCCCCCCTTTAGGCCTCTTTCTCACACCACGGTCTGTGGTCGGAATTCTTCCAATCTCGTAACTCTTGCTACTTTCTGTCATGCAGCGTGTACGGTTATTTTTTCCTTGTATGTGCACCTATACGACTCTTCTCTCTTTTTTCCTCCAGTTTTTAGCCAATCTCTAGGCCTCACTTTGTAAGCATATACAGAGCTTGATAAAATGTCTCTCTGGGCATCTATATGTATACTGAAGTTCTTTGCTCGATACTTTGTTGAACTTACAAATATTGCTATATCTTATTTCATAGACCCGGTTATCCATTTGTATGACTTTACTGCATCTAGGTATGTCATACTATACCATAACTATTACTTCGATTTATCATTACTGAGGTCTGCTACCGAACTCCAGGTTACTTTCGTTGCTTATCCTATAGGTATAAATCTGAGTCCTTTAATGCTTCCTCATTACTGTTCATCTTAAGAATAACGGCCTAATCTTACCTTATACTATGTGACTTTTGTCCATCCATTATTGATTCACCTCAATATTTATCTACAATATACCACTGATAACTTGAAACTTCTTACGTAATACATTGCCACTAGGGCTTATGTTGCATCGTGGAACATTTGAAGTAATTAGACTGATCCACTTAGGGGCGATACTATACTTCCATAACCGTATTTCATAGCATCCCAATGTGATTCACCTTACATGGGTATTTTAATCATGTACAATTCATGAAATCATTACTCAATCGAAGGCCCAAATGCCATCTTTCATCTATCACAATTACACCCTCATTCTACTACCAGGGGCAATATTCCATTTATTCTAAATGCTACTAGTCTTAGACTCCTTTGAGTTCATTCAGGATATACTGAGCTTTCTATGACTTAGAGAAACCATAAGCTCTCTTGTTTTCATGGGCTTAATCCCGAGGACTTATCCATTCCCGTCACCTTCTCACTAGCCCTTTCTTATCCTTATTCCTGTCTTCCTAAAACCTTGTCGCTTTACCATACTTTAGCTTGCGACTTATACATATCTATTTATATTACTCGAAACCTTTCCTCAACCCTTATCATAGATTTTCTTATGTTATTCTGGAACATCAAGCGAGACATCACATCGACTCTAACTCTTCTTTACTCTCTTAATTAGACCTCTCGATACTTAGAAACCATAGGTTGGAAGATATTCCACTAACGCCGATGCTTCCATTCCTGGATACTGAATCCCAGCACTTCTAACCTTCTATGTGTAGTATGGATTATTCGCAACCTTCTGCATTTGAGTATCTCGTACGTTGTTCACCTTTACCTTACTTACCTTAAAATCTCGCACCACGTCTTCTATCTTTTTCATAACTTCCCCTCTGCATAGGTATGATTTACATCCACAACTTGAAGCTCTATTATAACACTTGCACCTCTGGTGCATACACAATCCGGTGGGAGCTTCATACTGACTTCTTATGAGGCTGGTACTCTTCTAACTGACTTTCTCGTAGAGCCGTTATCTAATATGGTTGTTGTACTATATCTCTTGCACCTCTGATATTAAGGATGATCCTGCAATGTTCTCAATCTCAAGGTCTATAATTTTCTGGGTCCAATAATCAGACTCCTAATTTACTTAGTTAATGTAACTCTTTTAGTTCCTCTTTCTTCTGATCGGACCTTATGTAGGCTTAAGCTATCTTCCGATATATGGCTCATGGTATTAGTTATTACCTTGGCCTTTCATGGGTGCTATGGAATATCCATGATACAATCTTCTTAACGATTCAATCTTTTGTCTATGACCTGGACTCAATTCTTTCTTTTAACTTATACCAGAGTCTTCTACAGCTGTATGATTGTCAACATATATGTTGCATGGATAATACTCTGAAATCTTAAGTGTGTTCTCTGGATCATTGATCGAATAATTCCTTTTGTTCCTTCTCAACTTTCTTTAAACGTAAGCTATTACTTCTCCTGGTCGTTCTATCACTTGTTGTGTGCATACTTAGCTTATCTTAGTTCCCATGCATGTAGGAATTTTGTGCAAATCATATGGTCTCGAATAATACTTTTGATTTTTTTTTTACTCCCCGTTCATTAGCCATGGTAGGTGCCGCTTTCTTATAGAGTGCATACAACGTTGTAGCGAGACTGTTTTTACATGACCCTTTCTTCTTAAAGTTACTATGCTTAGGTTGAAGACTTTTTCCTTCTTTATTCAGCTAGTCTTTCATTATAGTACTTAGGGAGGACCCTCTGACTCTTGTAAAGCTGCGAGCTTATTACATTGTATACTTGACAGAATTTTTGATGTCTTTCCTTGCCTATAATTATCCGTCGTTGCTTACCTTTACGCCCTTGTGCTTATAGGGTTGCTTCTGAACTGATATTTTGACTGTCTTCCAGTGGAATTCTCTTTTATTTCCGTAATACTCATATGGTACCTTTAACTACCCCAACTCCTATCTGAATATTTCTCAAGTATTGCAATGTCATATCTGCGAGGATGAATTCACTATATTGGGTTTTACTATGTTTATCTTGCACGATCTGCTGATTTGTCTGTGTCCTCTTGTCTAGCCATTAACTAGGCTCTTCCTGAATCAACTACTAGCTACTCGTTGGCCCATTCTCATATCAATATTCCACGTAATCTTTCTTGGGTTATTTCCTTTGTCTTAACTTACCTCTCGCACTAGTTCCTTATTTATCAATAACATCCCGGGCAGGAACCCTTACTTCCTTTCCTTGACGACGTGTTTGCATAATGTTTTGGAATCGTAGCATATCCATAGGATTTGGATAAGTGCAATCTCATTCCTTTCTCATTTTTATTGCATTCTTCCTTTACCATTCTATAGTTACTAGAACCACTTAATTCTGACTTAATGCCACATCACATCATATTCCCCCCTTTAGGGGAGCACTAAGATTTAGTGCTATGATGATCTACGTATATATGTTTTACCTCTTTATCTTTGGCGTCTTTTCACATCATCGATGATCCTTACTCGCCTTGTGGTAATCCTTCTGTACCAAGGATAACAAATTTCCTTACTCGCGAGGGTGACACTTAGTATAACTGGCACATACAGTCCCTTAAGCTTAAATTTGCTCACATTGCTTGCTTTAGGGAAGCGTCTTCCTGAATGATCATTCTCTGAATTTCTCATGAATCTTCTTCTGTTGTCCATTCTATTATCGCCGGAATGAAATATGAAATTCTTATGATGTCGACCATTCTCAAATCACTCAGTCCCTAATTCATGTTTAGTTTATCTTGTTCACCAACCCATACCGATTTCTATTACTCTGGGGTTTAACTTTCCTTCTGGTAGTCGCGTTGGAATCACGAACTTATTTCTCAAAATGAGGATATGACTTTATGGCCTATACTCTTTTGTTGTCTCAAGGCTTGTCACCTCTCGTCTCTTCCTTAACTTAACTATAAACTCTGTAATACTGTCATTTTTTTTATTCATCGTTGTCATCCATGTATCACATCTTACTCATAATGCTTCATTAACTTTTTTCTTATTTCCCTACTAACATCTCTGTCTATCACTTTATTTTGAAAATTCCAACAAGACATTCTTTTGCTTTTAGCTCCCCTTGCTCCATCCCCTAGCTCTTCGGGTTGCCTAACATTCTCGCTCTACTAGGGACGAGAGCCACACTAAGGCAATATTTATCCCTTCAAGGCTTCCAGTGCCTATCCTTGTAGTACTCATATCTAGCTGTACTATTTTAGAGTACACCATTTGGGTGTCTCACAAGGAGATCTATTATCACATTTGCAATATCCTTCGGAAATGTCAACTAACACAAACAATCCATTCACCATTTTGGGTTACTCTAACCCCAGCTGGATCTTGATATCCCGTCCTTCTCTTAAACTCACCTGTCAGCTCCCATAGGCATAATTGAGATGGGTGTGGCCAATTGTGTATATCTACGTTACTATTGAAAGTAACTCAGAATGCTTATATTTCTCTGCTTGAATTGTAAAAACTGTTAACCTTCATTAACTGGGTACCTCGTACCCTTCTTCACCTTGTTTATTTTACTTGCTAAAACTTTTGTCTACCTTTCGATTCTCTTATTCCTTTTTACCGTAAGAGTGAATAGATATTCTTGTCTTAGGGATCCTTATGAAGAAGCTTACACATCTTATTTATATATATGATTCGCTGAATACTTCATATTTATCCATCATAAGCATGATGCAAAATCGAGTTCCTCTGACTCAACTCTTCCATAGCTATATCTCTTACCAATCGTTTTTCTGGATGTAGGTATCATCTTATTACGAATAAAATAGAATTTAGGAATCTAAATTCTTACAAGTGAGCTCTACCACACGATCTAGAGTAAGAAGACAGAGTGACAATCCTAAATTCCCTGTAGCCTCCTACTTGTAAGTGTGGTGCACAACACACCCATAAACAAGATTCTACTAGACACGGCTTGTAGATTCCCTAGGATAGAACTGCTCTGATACCACTTTTGTCACGACCCAAACCGATGGGCTGTGACGGGCACCCGGTACCTTACTCAACCGAGTACCAACATAACATATCTTTTCGTATCATACTATCATAGATAACTGAGCTGGAGAGGCTGTCGTGAGATAAGTAGAACACAACATGAAATACCAACTTATACTTAAGACATACGGGCCTACAAGGCCAAAATGAGCACTCTTACACTGAACATAGGCCGACAAGGCCATACAATCTTTCATATACATGACATCTGTCTACAAGCCTCTAAGAGTACATAAACGTCATAAAGGTCGGGACAGAGCCCCGCCATACCAATCAACACTTGTTCTAATCATACTGACCAAATAGCAACTCCGGAGCAAATAGAATGCACCAACACCTTCCGCTGAGCTGATAGCCTACTTGGAGGAATCTCATCCTGTCTAACGGGACCTGCGGGCATGAAACGCAGCATCCCCAGGCAAAAGGAACGTCAGTACAAATAATGTATTGAGTATGTAAGGAATGAAAATCAGTAAATAATAGACATGAGGGAAACATGGAGTAAAAGACTCAACATGTAAGTCTGAATAGCTCTGTGAATCATTTAATATTATAATGGCATGCATATGCATATAACTGTCATACCATGCATAGGTATATGCTTTCATAACATCATCAAGCCTCTGAGGCCATCCCATCATATCATCTCGGTCACTGTGGGAAAATTATCAACGTATACCAGCTGATCAGGTGGTGGTGCGTATATAATGCCGTAACCTTTTCCTATATATATATATATATATATATATATATATATATATATATATATATATATATATATACACACACACACATTAATAAGAAATGCATAAGAAATACGTTAATAAGATTTCTCGGAATGCCATAAAAATAATATGTTTGTCGGATAAACTTTATCAAATACGTATTTTTCTGAGACCCATGAACAGAAGATATAATAATAATAATTCACATGGAGAATCAAGAATATAGACACTCTAGTATTTCTATGAATGGAGTCATTTATGGAAGTTACGTATTTTGCTCGTTTTATTTGTATTATTCGGTTCATGCCAAAAAGAAAGAAGGGATAACCTTAACATACCTGAACCGATTCTCTTGACAATCCCTTTAATACCATCTTTTGCGACGAAACACATAACGGCGGATCAAAGTAGGAAATAATTCGTATAAAATACCCGAAGCAATAACGTTGCTATGCAAAGATAATGTTGGCTGAAGCTTTTCCTTAAGAACTTAGCAACAGCGTTGCTATTTGGAAAATCATCTTTGTTGAACTCTTTTTTAAGAGATAAGAAATAACATTATTGTGTAAGGAATCTTGGATGAAACTCTTAGAAATAACGTTACTTTTCCTTGAAATCCTTTCTTAAGAGATTATAAATATTATCCTTACTTTTAGGTAGGCCCCACATAATAATGATTAAGCCTTATAATCTTAGTCAATTGTGCCACCTTTCCATTATAACATAAGAGTCACTAAATAAAAAAAAGGGGCTGCCACGTGAAAGACCAATTATCCTTATCCCACTAAACTAATTAATTAGTTAATCTTCCACTAAAATCACTAATTACCCAAATATTCACATAATTAAAAATTATCTCAAATTATTTAAAATACCACTTACTTTTAACACACCTTATACACCACCTTACTATCATGGTTATGTGGTACCTTGTATGGCATTAGTCCATAAATACGGGGTATTATAGCTTGGACCGTATTTTATCTCAAACTTCGACGAACCCTTTTATTTTGATTCGCTTTCCCTCTTACCTTCACGAATTTACTTGTCACTTGTTTGAAATAGCATAATGCTTATAATCTCAAAATAATCTTATTCCCGAACTTACGTCGATTAACTTACGACGAAACTTTAACGTACGAAAACGCGGGATGTAACATCTCATTTTCGAGCTTTCATCAATTTATTTATGGCGTACTTTCACGTACGAAAATATGGGGTGTAACATATTTGAGGCAAAGTGTTAAATTATGAAATATTATTTTGTTGAGTTGTTCGCTCCCGGATATTTTTGTTAAGATTTTTGTGCTAATTATGGTCGAGCATTGAGCTCTTTATTGTGGAAAATAATGTATTGTTGATTTCTGTGGCAAGTTAAAATATTTGAGTACTTAAGGTACAATTTTCAATATGTTTTGATATTTCAGCACTCGATGTGCAATTTGAGATATGTAATATTTGAGCACTTGAGGTGCAATTCAAGAGATATTGTGATATTGGCACATGATAATGTTGGAAGGATTGTTCGGGTGGTTGAATGAGGTTTCTGTTGTGCTATTGTTACTATTGATATATACACATGCAGCGTGACAAGGCGGGCTATATATGTGGGTTTGCGCATGTGGCGAAACAAGGTGAGAATATTATTATGCGCGTGCAGCGAGACAAGGCGGGTATTTACTTTATTATTGCGCACGTGGCGAGACAAGGTGGGCTATATCGGGGATTGATTTGTGATGACTTGTGATGGCCTGGGGGCATTATTATTGTTGATATTTGTGTTGGGACTACGAGGCAGTACCTCGAGAGTGCCCTTTGTTGAAATTTATTTATGATTTGGGACTACGAGGCGGTACCTCGGGAGTGCCCTTTGTTGATATTTTTCTATGGCTGCACTTGCCTTTGGTTAGTTTGTTTTTTCATGATATGTAAATTCTTGTGTCCTTCCGTGATGTATAATTTGATTTTATTATGTGTTTTGTATTCCTTGTTGAATTGTGTTGGCTTTGGCTCTTTATAAAAGACTCTGAGGATTTGTGTTTATGGTTTTTTTTACTGGTTTTCGAGATTTGAGTTATTTCGAATAAAAGAAATTGCTATCATATTTTAATTTAATAAATTTTACATCCAAATTAGTAGTCATCGGATGCTTCATTTTAATTGAAATGTCATTTTCTTCACCCAAACGAGTTCAAAAATAAACTCATTTCTTTGATAATTTCTTACTTGGTTTAAAATAAATTATAAACTTATTTTATTGAAAATAAATTGATCTTGCGGATCTTATATACATTGATATTTTGGTACGGGAGTTGTCCGTGCGGTTATGAAAGAAATATGGGCACGAGGTGCAGTGAAAATATGAAAGTGGGTTGAGACCCGTAATTTTTATGATTGTGAAATGCAGTGTCACATGGTGACTTTTACTTGAAAGAAGTATATTCGAAAGATAATTATTCGAAAGAAGTATATTCAAAAGATATTTATCTTAAAGAGTTATACGTGATGGATTTATATTTTAAGGACTTGATTAATTGGTTGTACTTGTGTTCCTTATTCGTTTGAGCAATAATTATGATGTTCTTGTTGCCTTGCTGTTTATATCACTGGTTGATTTTATTACTATCATTGCTAGTTTTTTTCAAGTACTATTGTATACTGCTATATTACACAGGTTATTTGACTAGTGAGTGTCTTGACTGTACCTCGTCACTACTCCACCGAAGTTAGTCTTGATACTTACTGGGTATCGACCGTGGTGTACTCATACTACACTTCTGCACATTTTTGTGCAGAGCCAGGTATTGGATATATCGGATTCGGACAGAGATTGGAGTATAATCTCAAGGATTCAAGGTAGGACTGTTTGGTCGTCGCAGTCTCTTGGAGTCTTTCCATTTTATTATACTGTTAATTTCTTATTCGAACAGTATTGTATATTCGACCCTCGAGAGAATTCCATGTATTCAGTTAGAGTTCGTGACTCAGTATTACCAGTCTTGGGAGGTTGTTCGAATATTTCCGCTGTTAGTTTTGACCTTTGTCTATAAAAAAAAGACTTGAATTGTTATTATAATCGGCTTACCTAGTCTTAGAGACTAAGTGTCATCATGACGCCTGTGGTGGGATTTTGGGTCGTGACAAGTTGGTATCAGAGCTCTAGGTTCATAGGTTCTACGAGTCACGAACGAGTCTAGTATAGTCTTGCGGATCGATACGAAGACGTCTGTACTTATCTTCGAGAGGCTACAGAACTGTTAGAAAATTTCCACTTCTTCCATTCCTGTCGTGTGGAATTTGTTGATCTTGGAATTTGAGCCTTTGTATCTCTATTCCCTCACAGATGGTGAGGACACGTGCTACCGGGTCAGCTGAGCAGACACCCACGCATACTGCTAGGGCCGCAAGAGGTAGAGGTCGAGGAAGGGCACGTGCCACAACTAGAGCACCTGTCAGAGCAGCAATTGAGGAGCCGCTAGTAGCTCCAGTTGGGGGACAGGTACCAGAAGCACATGTTGTTTCCCTCGAGCTTCAGGAGACTTTAGCTCAGTTTTTGAATATGTTTGGTAAATTAACTCAGGCGGGATTGATCTCTGTTGCACCAAATATTTCACAGATTGGGGGAGTAACTCAGACTCCTACCGCCCGTATTCCAGAGCAACGAGTTCACATTGGTCAGGTTTCGGGTGTAGTACTAGTACAACATCTTATTTCGGTTCAGCCTGAGGTCGGGCCAAAGGCATCAGAAGAAAAAAAAATAGACTAGAGAAATTTAAGAGGTATAGTCCACCTACTTTTAGTGGCACATCTACTGAGGATGCTCAGGGATTTCTAGAAAAGTGTTACCGTATTCTCCGCACCATGGGTATTGTGGAAGTGAGTGGAGTTGCCTTTACTACATTTCAGTTGTGAGGCGCAGCGTATCAGTGGTGGAAAATCTATGAAAAAGGTAGACCATCCGATGCAACACCACCAACTTGGGCTAAATTTACGGAAATGTTTTTGAAAGAATTTGTTCCCCAGACTCTCTGGGATGCATAGAGCACAGAGTTTGAACGGTTGCGTCAGGGCACCATGACAGTGTCAGAATATGCTATCAGGTTCAATAAGTTAGCCCCTCATACTCCTACTTTCGTTCCTATAGCTAGAGAGCGAGTCCACAGACTCATTAAAAGACTCAACTATGATCGTAAAATTTCATACGACTCAGGAGCTACAAGCTGATACTTCATTTCCACTAGTGGTACAAATTGCCAAGATATTAGAATGTGTTCGGGGTGAGGAAAAAGGAAACTAAGGAGACCAAGAGGTCTCGAGGTTCTGGAGGATTCAGTGGATTCTACTCTGCAAGTATGAATCATTATGGCGGGGGCTCGGGCAGTCGGCCAGCCCAGTCCGCACATCAAATTACTGGGGTTGCTCCAGTAAGTTCTTTTAATGCACCACCGACATGAGTTTCCTACAATGGTTATTCTTGTTATCCGACACAGACTCAGTACGAGCAATTGCGACCTTAGAGGGGTTGTTATGAGTGTGGTGATACTAGGCACATCATGAGAGATTGTCCCAGACTTGGGAGGGGTGGATTTCATCATAACACTCAGGCTACGGGCCCCAATGCAGCTACTACCCCACGAGCACAGCCAGTTAGGGGTGGAGGACAGGCGGGTAGAGGGAACCCTAGAGAGGGAGGCCCAACCCGTTGATATGTTTACTATGGTGTGGCCGAGGCCACCATACCAGATGGTGTCGTTACAGGTACGATCCAGAATTGTTATAAAGGGATATCTCTCCTTAATTTGATTTGGTTCTGAATAATGAAGCGAGTCCTCCTATTATGCTCCGCTTATGGGTGAGCTTCATAATTTTGTGACCCACTTATATGTTTATCCCTGTCGAGAGATTCGATGATGTTAGCTTGTGTCTATCATTTTTATTTTGTACACTATTGAGGACTATAAGTCCAAAAGTGACTTTCTATTACTCTCTATAGTGGGTTTTGATGTGATTTCAAAATAATTGGTTTTAATTTTATGAATTATATGCCCTATTGGTATGGGGGTTCGATACGTGTTGTGAAAATTATTTACGAAATTTATTAAAAATAAGAAAGAAAGAAAATGGAAAATATTTGTAGGCACAATGTGCAAAATACTTGTAATTCAGAACTGAGGACGAGATCCTTGCATTTTAATAAGATTTGATATGTTTAAACCGGGCTACGATCCGCGGTGGAAGTTATATAAGGACGAGATCCCTGTGATGAAAATTTATGTGTTTAAATTCTCCCTTGTGAAATTAAATTTGTACTATAGTACTTATAGGGAGTCATGCATGTTAGGCTTAATTGAAAATTCTTGTATGAATTTCTCTGTGCATAATTTCCCATATTCGTGTTGTAATTATTGAGATTTAGCCTACGAGGTGAGTGCCCAGGTGGCGTTACATATGACTCGTTAATTTGGGTAAATAATTATGAAGTTTTCATGCCTCATATCTCGTTGTTAGTAAAGTGGAGGTTTGAAATGATATTTTGTTAACATGAGGTTAATTGGCGATGTTGTAATCGATTATGAACAACTATTAAGACCAGAGATGTGGTTATGGGCATATATATAATAGTGTTATTGATATGTACATTGTGGTGCTTTGTTAGGTTGTGGATGTGTTGTTAGGAGTTGTTTTGGTGTTACTGTGGCAGGTGGATAGGCCTAGTTATAGGGGGGACTCTGCCGAAATTTCTGAAACAATTTGAGAATTAGTAAAATTTGGGGGATTGAGACGTGCGAAAGAAGAGATAAGTTATGTTATGTGTTTGAGGGTGGACTCTACTTCTCATTCAAGGGCGAATGATCCTAAGTGGGGTAGAATGTAACACCCCGAAAATTTTTGAAGTACTTCAGCACTATCAAGAAAGTTGATGTGTGCATAGGCACGAGTTGCTATAGCCAGTTGAGACTAATACCGTGTGCTGATGTGAAAATCAGGCCTTTTGAAAATATTTGGAGTGTAAGAAATTGGTTTTAAAGTTTATAAGTATGGATGAAAGAAGTAATCTTCAACTGAGATGGCATTGTCGAATCCATGTTAAATTTGCGTTGACGTAGAATCACCCGCAAGTTATGTGTGTAAGAATGCACTCAGTAATTTAATGTCCTCAAAATAATTCTTGGCACGTTCGAGGACGAACGTATGTTTAAGAGAGGAAGAATGTAACGACCCGACTTGTCGTTTTAAGAATATACACCTCGTATAGTGACTTAAGGTCCCGAACAACTTCGTAATACGTATTATGACTTGCGTGTGTGGTTGAGTTTGGTTTTCGAAAGATTCGGAATTAAATTGAGAGAACAATTCTCATTTTTGAAGCTTAAATGAAAAGAGTTGACCGAAATTTGACTTTTGAGCAAACGACTCCTGAATGGAATTTCGATGATTCCAATAGCTTCGTATGGTGATTTCGGACTTAGGAGTATGTCTGGGTACTTATTTTGAAGTCCGTAGTTGAATTTGGCTTGAAATGGCAAAAATAAGAAATTTAAGGTTTGGAAGTTTGACCGGGGAGTTGACTTTTTGATATCGGGATCGGAATCCGATTCTGAAAATTGAAATAGGTTTGTTATGTCATTTATGACTTGTGTGCAAAATTTGAGGTCAATTGGACTTGATTTGATAGGTTTTGTCATCGAATGTAGAAGTTGGAATTTTTTTAGTTTCATTAAGTTTGAATTGAGGTGTGATTCGTGTTTTTAGCATTGCTTGATGTGATTTGAGGCCTTAGCTAAGTCCATAATATGTTTTGAGACTTGTTGGTGTGTTCGGACGGGGTCCCGAGGGGCTTAGGTGAGTTTCGGAGTGGTTTCGGACCATTTCTAAGCCATTTGTAGCGCTGGTTTTTGGCTACAGCAGTATGCTATGTGATCGCGTGGAATTGGCCGCGATCGCAATAAGTAAAATGGGAAAAATTGGCCAGTGTTTCGCGATTGCGTAGAGGAAACTTTCTGCTGCACTGACCCGACTTTGGAAGCTTATGTCTCGCAATCTATAAGGAATTTGTTAATGATTCAAAAATGAAAGTTGTAGCCCTTGGTGTCTAATTTTCAGAAAGTTAAACCATTTGCAATTTAGAGTTTTGTACAAAAGGTTATGACCATTATACTAAAGGTTGTCGGACAACCTCGAAATATAGCTATTGTCGAGGTATTTACTCTTCGTAAATGATATTTGAGGTAAAGTGTTAAATTGTGAAATATTATTTTGTTGAGTTGTTCGCTCCCGGATATTTTTGTTAAGATTTTTGTGCAAATTATGGTCGAGCATTGAGCTTTTTATTGTGGAAAATAATGTATTGTTGATTTCTGTGGCAAATTGAAATATTCGAGCACTAGAGATGCAATTTGCGATATGTTTTGATATTTGAGCACTCGATGTGCAATTTGTGATATGTATAATATTTGAGCACTTGAGGTGCAATTCATGAGATGTTGTGATATTGACACATAATATTGTTGGAAGGATTTTTCGGGTGTTTGCCCAAGGTTTCTGCTGTGCTATTGTTACTATTGATATATGCACATGCGGTGTGACAAGGCGAGCTATATATGTGAGTTTGCGCATGTGGCGATACAAGGTGGGAATATTATTATGCGCGTGCGACGAGACAAGGCGGGCATTTACTTTATTGTTGCGTACGTGGCGAGATAAGGTGGGCTATGTCGGGGATAGATTTGTGATGACTTATGATGGCTTGTGGGCATTGTTATTGTTGATATTTGTGTTGGGACTACGAGGCGGTACCTCGGGAGTACCCTTTGTTGAAATTTATTTATGATTTGGGACTACGAGGCGGTACCTCGGGAGTGCCCTTTGTTGATATTTTTCTATGGCTGCACTTACCTTTGGTTAGTTTGTTTTTCCGTGATATGTAAATTCTTGTGTTCTTCCGTGATGTATAATTTGATTTTATTATGTGTTTTGTATTTCTTGTTGTATTATGTTGGTTTTGGATCTTTGTAAAAGACTCTGGGGATTTGTATTTATGGTTTTTTTACTGGTTTCGAGATTTGAGTTGTTTCGAATAAAAGAAGTTGCTATTATGTTTTAATTTAATAAATTTTACATCCAAATTAGTAGTCATCGGATGCTTCATTTTAATTGAAATGTCATTTTCTTCACCCAAACGAGTTCAAAAATAAACTCATTTCTTTGATAATTTTTACTTGGTTTAAAAAAAATTATAAACTTACTTTATTGAAAATAAATTGATCTTGCGAATCTTATATACATTGATATATTTTGGTACGTGAGTTGTCCGTGCGGTTATGAAAGAAATATGGGCACGAGGTGCCGTGCAAATATGAAAGTGGGTTAAGACCCATAATTTTTATGATTGTGAAATGAGGTGTCACATGGTGACTTTTACTTGAAAGAAGTATATTCGAAAGATAATTATTCGAAAGAAGTATATTCGAAAGATATTTATCTTAAAGAGTTATATGTGAAGGATTTATATTTTAAGGACTTGATTAATTGGTTGTACTTGTGTTCCTTATTCGTTTGAGCAATAATTATGATGTTCTTGTTGCCTTGATGTTTATATCACTGGTTGATTTTATTGTTATCATTGCTAGTTGTTTTCCAGTATTATTGTATACTGCTATATTACATAGGTTATTTGACTAGTGACTGTCTTGACTGTACATCGTCTCTACTCCACCGAGGTTAGTCTTGATACTTACTGGGTACTGATAAAAAAAAATAGTCTTGATACTTACTGGGTACTGACCGTGGTGTACTCATACTACACTTCTGCATATTTTTGTGCAGAGCTAGGTATTAGAGATATCGGATTTGGATAGAGATTAGAGTATGATCGCAAGGATTCAAGGTATGACTACTTGGTCGTCGTTGTCCCTTGGAGTCTTTCCATTTTATTGTACTGTTAATTACCTATTCGAACAATATTATATATTCGACCCTCGAGATAATTCTATTTATTCAGTTAGAGTTCGTGACTCAGTATTACCAGTCTTGGGAGGTTGTTCGAATATTTCCGTTGTTAGTTTTGATACTTATCTATAATAAAAAATAGCTTGAATTGTTATTATAATCGGCTTGCCTAGTCTTAGAGACTAAGTGCCATCACGACGCATGTGGTGGGATTTTGGGTCGTGACACTAGTGGTGGTGAAGGTGGAGATGAAGCTGATGGAGTTGAAGAGTGAGAAGCAGCTGCATCAAATGCAGTGCTGGTTGTTTGATGCTCGCCAACCAAAGACGACACAGACCCGGTACTCAGCCCCGCGGTACCAGTTACAACAATTGGGGCCCAGAAGCAGGAGTTAGCATATTCAACTAAATCGGATTCTCCCCAAAGTGCTAAGACGTCATCGTCAGTTGGTGCAATTGTCTTAACAAGACGATCATCTTGTTGAGATGATGAAGATCGTATCCTTCTATGTAAAGAAGCTCCCTCATCACTATCTTTTTCATCATCATCGATCATCACAGTCTCTATGACCGGCTCGGAATGAGGACCAGTCATTATCGCCACTGGAGATGACTCGGGGGCATCAATCTTTGCCCTCTTATTCTTTTTCCCATCCGCAGAGGAATGTCTTCTCTTTGGTTGCTTGTTCTCTAGCCGGGAACTCCGTGAAGAAATGTTTGCGCCCGAAGCAGGCCCAGAGATGCATGTTCGAGTAAGTGCCTCCTGAAGCAGCCTCGCCGCATCAGCAGGGTCAGCCAAAACATCCTCCTCGGGGACATCAACTGAGCCTGCAGGTAGACCTAATTTCATGAACAAGTTAGAAGGGTTCAACCAAGTTCTTCATATACAAAAAGTGAAAATAAGGTAAAATAAAGTTATCATGATTTTTGGCCTTTCACCCGTATTTAAGGGACATTTCTTTCCACAAACGAGTTTCGGGCATTGTGATCTCCAAGATCTTCGAACCCACCGGTCCAAGCCTTCTACCACCGGTGGGGTCCATCGAGTCGATGTAACATACAAAGGTTGAAGGATCAATACATGCATGGAATAATATTTAGTAAGAGAAAGTGTATTAAAGAAAACTTACTAGAACGGTTCCAAGCAACCGGAAAGGATGAAGTCGTTGTTGGAATAATGTAACTGGTGGCAACTGCAATGAACCATTCCATCCACCCACGGTCATTATCATCATTCATGCTAGTCAACATAGTATGGTGTCCACGTTTACAGATATTTATCATACCTCCCCAGAAAATCTTGGGGGAATAAAGGTGTTCATCATACGAGCTAATGATAGCTCTTCCCTAGTTTCTTGACAAAAGCATCGAAGGCAGGCAACTGTCCTCCATACTGAAGGGATCACCTATGCCAAGCACACTTGGTAGCGAAGGCAAAATTTCGCAATCACGGGATCGAGCTCTCAGCTCAAAGAAAACGCACACAAAGTAAAGGGATACGTGAAAAAATATGTAAAACCTTCCCTGGGAAGGGTCACCCGCTCTGATAAATCAGGAGCAATAATATCTCACTAAGGGCAGCGGCAGTCCTCCTTCACAGCAGGAATACTGGAAGGATGAATAGAAGAAGGGTACCTACTAACAGCCCATGTGCGAGGGTTAGCAGTAGGAAATTTCTCTTCATAATCCTTCGAAGTACTAAGACTTCTTGGGATGATGGAACCCACTGTTGGAGGAACGAAATCCTCGGTTTTGTTCTTGCCATTTGAAGAACTAGCACGTTTTGAAGAGGAAGCCATTGGAATATAAGGAAGGAAAATTTCTGGTTCGAAAAAGATCAGAGAAAGGTTGGGAAATAGAGATGTGAGTTAGAAGTTTGAGAAATTATGAAGTACATAAGAGGAGGATGATGCATATAAGTAAAATTTTGGCGGCTAAATTCATGGCCATGATTACCTCGATAATCAGCAAAAGCTATGCTGAATCGTGGGATGACACGTGTCCGGGAAATTAAATGCGAAGAGACGTGCGTATAATCAACTGTCAGAAAACTTCAAAGGGAGCTATAGTAATTCCCGCAAAAAATGTGCTTTCTACCAACTTCCCGGTAACTCAAGATTGTATCACCGAAAAGTAAGGGGACTAACTGTATACGAAAAAATACGACATGACACGTGGCCGCTTAAAGGAAGGATACGTGGAACACAAGATGGGGATGGCCACCGAACATAGCTATTTCGCTTGTCACCGGAAGGAATAACGATCATAAAAGGAGTATTAAATGCTTTGCGCCCGGTAACATTTAATAAATAATATTTTACAGCATTAAGGATGATGGCTCGTTATAAGGAATTTGGCCTTTATGTCTAACGTTACATCTTCATCAATGGCCCTCATAATTGACATTAAAGAAGGGCATGATCCTAGGACTTCCTTCCCTAGACATAGCTATAAATAGAGAGCTCAATTATCATTGTAAAGGAGAGAAATTTTTTGGCTAACTTGCACTACATTCTATACAATATTTAAATACAATTTATTTTTTCGCTTTTGATCTCGTCATTGTTGTGCCCGAAAACCCCGTTCCCGGACTCATCAGCTCTGTCGTTCCATCTACATTCTAAAGCTAAGTATTTTATATTTCATCAGTTATTTCATTATCTTTTGGATCAAATTAATTCACTTGTCTAGAAACTACGAACAAATTCAACTGTACCGTTTTACAGGTAAACAGTTACATACTGCTACTTTACAAAGAGCAACAATCTTGAAGCAAACAATAATAGAACCCCAGTATACATGCAATTCAACTTTAGATACATATATGTCGACCACAAAAGTGTTGCCAATCACTTATGTAAATGGAAGTAACCATTGTTAAGGGAAAGTTTAATGACACAAAAACCACAATTCAAACTATATTTGTACAAGTTCGAATCTCGCTAATCTAATTAAACCTTCCGTACTCTATGCAATTTGTGGTAAATTAATGGAAATAAAAATTTGGAAACAACAAATCCAGCATATCTCACTCCTTCTTTCCAGTTTCCACAATAGGATATTAGTTGATGTAACAACACAATATAGTAATGGCAGAACTTCTATTTCCACAAAGTTATCAATTATTTCCAAGATCTATTCCATACAAGTCGCATATTAAAGATTATAGTCTTATTATCATTTTGGTAAAAGCTCAGCCAAGATTTTTCAGCTATGCGCTTACTATAAAAGAGCCAAACTGCAGCAACAAAGATGAACAAACCATTCTGCTTTATGCTCTATTCCTCAGAGAAACCCAGTGACACAAATAACCACTATTATCCTCAACCCCATGGTGGGCGCCAAACTTTTTACCCTCAAAATCAGATAACAATTAAATTTGTAAGTGATTTTGAGGATACGCGGATTGATTTGACAGAAAGCAGTAAATAAAGACAAAATTAAATAAATAAGTATGAAGTAAGTCCAAACCACACGAGGAAGACGATTTAAGCCTTGGTGAAATATTTGCCCTCGATCTGGGCTCGTAACAACAACCACTGACGAATGAAAGCAGAAGAACTAATAACAGGACAAATAATGATATATTGCCTTGGGATACGTGTTACAATGTCCTTTATGAATTATCAGACCCCCTTTATATAATAGAGTAGTCCTACTTTAGGTACAATTCTATAAAAGGTAAAAAAACTCCTTTGATTTACTAATTGCCAGTTATTTATCGGTATGTGCCGAGATTTTTGCTGTAATATCCGGACGGTCACGAATATTTCGGTCTTCCGTTGGCTATGCTGACAATGTTTCTTCAAAGTCGTTTGAGGCTAGGACCGGTTCCGGGATGATGACCTCGATATTCTCAAAGGCAGACATCCTATCTCCGGGTTCTAGCCTGGTGGGACTTGGGGTCGATTTTCAGTCCTTTATTGTCATGTCTCGAGCCTGGCTTACCATGTCGGAGGTTAGGATGCACCACGAGCTCAATTTTGACCGTATACAGCTAGCCCCCTCGTTTTTGGGAGAGTAGACAACGAGAAATGACATGAGCTTCCGATTTTCACTTCAATACACTGTGACAAAAACAACAAAACAACTGAAACGTCTCGTCAGTCAAGTCCTGATGGCATTAAATGCATGTCATTGCCGGTCGGTCATTCCTGGATGCAAACCGTCGGTGAAATACTATAAATACATCTTCCTTTGCTCATTTTAATTTTACATCCAAACCTTCTACCATCGTACCCTTAAAATTTCAATACTTTCTAGCACTTTCACTCCAGTCATCTGAGATCCTTTGCAAGAACTCTTGTTTAACTTCATCTCAAGTCAACAAGTACAATCCTTCAACTTCATTTCTTTCTCCATTTTACCTCCATCTTTTAAATAAATAGCAAAGACTTCCAAAACCGTTCCCCAAAAAGAAACCTCTTCTACTTCGCGGCCGGCTACTGAGGCCGAGGAAACTATTTCGCGTATTACTGTCGATGAACCAGTACTGGAACCCCCTTTGAAAATGTTCATCCCTCGAGGATGCTTGGTCAATGCCGATTTCAAGGTTGAAAAACCTTCCTCCGTACAAGGCCGTGTGTGAGGAGGTCTCGGGATACATATGCTCGATCACTGAAGAAGTCCTCCCTATGGTCCGAAAAGACTACAACTGGGCCGGTAAGGGCATAGTGATCCTTGACCCCGATGAAGCCATCACCACCCATGTCGACGGATACCAAAGTGTTTACACTGATCCCTTTACATTGGGCCCGATGGACCTGGTCATCGTTGATTTCTATAAGAGGTACGATGTATGCCTCGGTCAGATTCATCCTTCGCTCTGGACGATCGTGATCCTCCTCCGGTTCTTCATGAGCAGAATAGATGGGTGCTCATTCACCGATGATCATCTTCTACGCTTGTACAGTCCTCGAATCTTTCGAGGGAGACTAATAAAGATCGTGCGTCGGGCCAGCAAAGCCCCTTTCTCGAGTATTGATGAAGACGGGGATCGGGGTTGGCAAGGCCATTTTGTCCGAGTCAGGACTTCATACCTGATCCCAGCTGAGCGCATGCCATTCCACGAGAAGTGGAATACATCACGTAAGTACAATTTTAATTTTTGAAAGTCAATTTTATACTTATTTCCTTCTTTCTTATTGATATTTTGTGGTGGTGCAGCCATTGCTCGGGTCCCGAATATTGTCCCTCAACTCAAGGAATGGGTTGACGGTATCGTATCAGAGATGCTCTACTCCGAGCGCTCATGGAGCAAGCTCTCAAAGGGCCGTTGGGAGGCCCGTTCCCATGGTGAGACTTCTTTCCTGAGTAGGTAATATTTGGATTTCTCTTTTATCATTAAGTCCTCACTTCCTTTACTTTTTTTTGGTAGGTTTATCCAAGTATACCTAACTGAGGCCTCCAGCCGGTAGCGAGGACTTACCTACCGAGTCCCCCGCTCCGATACAGACTAAAGAGAAGAAAATAAAGAAGGCTCTAAGTTCCCCGAGCTCGGAGAAGAAGAAATGAAGAAGAAGGCTAGTGCGCAAGACTAAAGAAAGTACCAGCGCTCGAGCACCATCCTCGGATTCACTCTATCGGCTGATGGATGAATCAGAAGAAGAAGGAGAGGCCTTCGATTCAACCGCCACGGAGGACGTCACTGGATTGGGTGACTTAGAGGTGCCGAAGAAGAGTCCATCTTCGGGAGCAAGCGGGCCTTCCTCAAGTCCAAAACTGATCAACCAGTTCCCAGCTCTGAGTATGGATCCTGACCGGAAGCGGTCCATCATCATCTCCATTTCGGAGGATGCCCGGGTCCTCTCCACCCCCGTAGGGGTGTCCAGTTACCTTCGGTGTCTGGTGACCGAGGAAGACCAAGCCAAGATGAATGAGGTTGATGCGCCCTGCTTGTCCAACGAAGCACAACAGGCGCTAGACCGGGTAACTTTAGATATCTCTTGATGACTTTAATTCGTACTTAGACTAATTCATAGATAACCCTAATATTTTTCTTTTGTGTTTGTAGGCCTCGGTACTTCACCATGAAATTTTCTTTTGATATCGGGATGAGCTGAACCAGCTTGAAGTCGAGGTCCGAGGGCTCACTTAGAAGAGAGATACTTACAAACTCCTCAGCGAGTAGCGTGAAGGAGAGGCTAAGAGCCTCCGAGCTGAGCTAGATGTGGCTCGAAAGGAGCATGTTGACCTGGTCGAACAGGTAAAAATATTTGAAGTTAGTGACGATGATCTAGACACAGTGACTAATGGTCAAAATACGCGCGTCCAACAGAAGATCGATCGGATCGACCAACTCCGAGCTGAGATGGATACAGTTAAGGCCGAGGCCGAAGAATGGAGAGGCAGGATGGACTGCCTAGCCTCGAAAAAGGAGACTGCTCGGGCGCAACTGACTTCGACAGAGGTCCAGCTTCAGACGGCAAGGGAAAAAGTCGAGGTATGGGCCCAAAAGGTTGAGGAGCTTCGGTCTCAGCTAAGCTTGGCCGTCTCCGATCGAGAAACTCTTGCCAAGGTGCTCGAAACGGCCAAGTTGTTGGTTGTGATGTTCAAAGCTGATACCAACGAGATGGTGGCTCAATATTAGGCCGATGCCGAGGTGGCCCAGGATTGACTGAAGGATGTCGTCGAGCATGCAAAGCGGCAATCCCGAAGAGAGGCCTTGAGGAAATTCATGCTCGGAGTTTTGACTTATCGGCTGAGATTGAGAGTGATAAGGGACTCAAAGCCGAGGCCAAAAAGTTGGCATATCCCGAGGATGAAGAAGACTCCGAGGGTTCTAGTGGATCCGAGGGTGGAAGGGACTCCGAAGACCCTGGCGACGAGGCGGGCTCCGGTGAAGACCAGGCCGTTTAAGTGCCTTGTACATTTTCCTTTGTTTTTGTATTTTTGTACTTTTTGTTAAGGCCATTTGGCCTTTGTAAAGACTTTTTATATATATAATATAAGGCTTCTTTTTTCCCTTCAACGGTTTCTAAGTTTGTTTTCCTTTGATTTATTCTTTATGTTTGCAAAGATCAAAACGCCTTAGCATGTAATAATGAGGTCTTGTTCGGAGGTTCGAACATGCCTTTCTTTCGATATTATTTCGTTTACGATTCGTGGGGGCTCGATATAACCGGAAGCTTTCCCCAAAATACTTAGAACGTTTTAGATGATAATTTTGCCGAGGGTAGCCTTTTGAACCAGTTTAGAAATTTTGAAGGCCTTGTTTTTTGTTACGGGTCTCGGACGTCTCCGAGTCATTTTAATATGGTCATAGCCTTTTTAGTTGGAGTGTTTCCCAGTGGGATTGTTACCCTGAGTTATCCGGGCTTGCCCAAGATAACAGTCCCCGAGTGGGGATGGCCGTAGTCTTTAAGGTTCGGGCACTGACTAATATGTCTTGTGCCCCCAGACTCTGATAGCCCGGACCGTCCGAGTTTGTCTTTGGACGGCAGTCCCCGAGTGAGAGCGATCCTTTGAACCCGGATAAAGGCAGCCCTTGGGCTCGATATCTTTAGGGGATCAAATGTAGGAAATTCTCTAAGAGAAAAGAAAGAAAAGAAATTTTTTAAGGGACAAGATATTTATCCGCAAGGTAGAAACTTCTTTTTATTTCTATGCGTAATATATATATATATATATATATATATGGTTACACATATGTACAAGCTTTTTGTCAGGGCTCGAGCAGTCTATGTGAGCACGGTTCATTTGACCATTTGTCCCTTACAGTAAATCCTATCGATCGAGCCGAGACCATTCAATCACAAAGTTTCTTTCCTTGCTAAAGTCATTATCCAAGGGTGATGCTCCCAGTGTTCGAGGCTGATCATAGAGAAGCGTCGAATACTGTTGTTGTGATCTTCGACACCGGTTCATAACCGATCTTCAATTCTAAGTTAGCACGATTTAATGTTGCCACATTAAAAACCTTGCCGGAAAACCCATTTGGGTCAAAACCGGTTCAAGAAAAAAAGAGTGCAATGCGTGCTTTCAGGCCTAGAAATTGTGTCGTTCTTTGACGGTCGCCTGCAAGTGTTAGTTCAAAATGCAAATAAGTAAAAGGAATGGATGGGGTCATACCTTAGTAGTAATATCGCTTCAAGTGAGTTATGTTCCAGTTGTTCGGTAGTTGCTCACCGTTCATTGTTCCGAGTTGGTATGATCCGTTTTTCGGTGATCTCGATAATTTGATAAGGACCTTCCTAGTTCGGCCCCAACTTTATTTCGTTCAGGTTCTGGGTGCTTAGCGTGACCTTCCTTAACACTAAATCCCTGACATTGAAATGTCGAAAGTTGGCTCTTCGATTCTAATACCTTTCGATCTGCTGCTTTTGACCGGCCAACCGAACAAGGGCGGCTTCGCGCCTTTCATCTATTAGATCCAGGCTTGTATTTATGGCTTAGTCGTTTGATTCTTTGGTCGCATATCAGAACCTGAGACTTGATTCTCCAACTTTGACCGGTATTAGAGCTTCGGCGTCGTAAACTAGCGAGAACGGGGTGGCCCCGGTACTGGACTTCGAGTTCGTATGGTATGGTCCTCGAGAAACCTGCTTACTTTGTTGCCGATGAACTGTTTCCCATTGTTGCACACGATCTCGGCCGATATTCCAAACCGGTATATGATGTGGTCCCAGATGAAATCGATGACTTCCTTCTCCATGACCTTCTCATATACCTAGGCTTCCACCCACTTAGAAAAATAGTCAGTCATAAATAATATAAATTGAGCCTCACCGGGTGCCCATGAAAGGGGGCCAACGATGTCCATCCCCCATTTCATGAACGGCCAGGGTGACAAGACCCAATGTAGCAGCTCCCCGGGTTGACAAATCATCGGAGCATGCCTTTTACATTCATCACATTTTCGTACGAACTCCTTCGTGTCCTTTTCCATGTCGATCCAGTAGTAGCCAGCTCTGATTACTTTTTGAACCAATGATTTGGCGCCTGAATGATTTCTGCAGTACCTTCTAGAATTTCCCTCACAACGTACTCGGTATCTCCCGGTCCTAGACATATCGCGAGTGGGCTATCGAATGTTCTTCTGAACAGGGTTCCGTCTTCGGACAAGCTAAACTAGGTTGCCTTCGTATGCCCTCGATTCTTTTGGATCCGAGGGCAGTTTTTCGGTTTTCAAATATTTTATGTATTTATTTCTCCAGTCCCAAGTTAGGCTCGTTGATTTTATCTCGCCGTGGCCTTCTTCCACTATCGATCTCATGAGTTGTACGACTGCCCCCGAGTTGAACTCATTGTCCTCGACCGACGACCCTAAGTTAGCAAGGGCATAGCCTCACTATTTTGGTCCCGAGGTACGTGTTGTAGAGTCCACTCCTTGAACCGATGTAATGTTACCTGCAACTTATCCAGGTACCTTTACATTCGTTCCTCTCTGACCTCGAACATCCCATTAACTCGGCTCTCCACAAGGAGGGAGTCGCACTTAGCTTCGATTATCTCCGCCTCCAAGCTTTTGGCTAGTTCGAGATCTGCAATCATGGCCTCATATTCGGCCTCATTGTTAGTTAATTTTACATTCATAATAGATTGTCTAACTACATTGCCTGTTGGTGGCTTCAATACGATACCAAGTCCGGACCCTTTTGCGTTCGAGGCGTCGTCCTTAAAGAGGGTCCAGATCCCCGAAGAAATCCCCGAGTTCAACATTAACTCTCTTTCGAAGTATCAGGGCCGGCGTAAAGTCGGCCACAAAGTCTACCAAATTTTGAGACTTAATAGAGGTCTGGGGCCGATATTCAATATCGTATCCGCTGATCTCCACGGCCCATTTGGCCAACTGTCCTGAGGGTATCTAGTTTCCGCTTATCTCCACGGCTCAATGGGTAAGTAGTCACAACACAGTGACATTGAAAATATGGTTTCAGCTTCTTGGAGGCGCTTAGCAAAGCGAGCGCCAATTTTTCTAGTTGAGGGTATCTAGTTTCGGCCTCGCCTAAAGTCCTGCTAACATAGTAAATTGGAAATTGCGTACCTTTCTCTTCCCGAACTAGGACTCCACTTACCGCTATCTCCGATACTGTCAGGTACATGAATAGTTGCTCATCTGTCTTCAGTGTGTGGAGTAGCGGTGGGCTCAATAGATGTCGCTTGGGTTCCTTTAAGGTCCGTTGGCACTCTGGGGTCCACGAGAAGTTATTCTTCTTTTTCAACAGTGAGAAGAACCGGTGGCTCTTGTCGGAAGACTTCGAGATGAATCGCCCAGGGCGGCTATGCGTCTAATTAATCTTTGTACGTCCTTTACGTTGTCTACAACAGTGATATCTTTGATGGTTTTGTTCTTATCGAGGTTGATCTCGATTCCCCGGTTGGATACCATGAATCCAAGAATTTTTCGGATCCGACTCCCAATCCACACTTCTCCGGATTCAGCTTCATATTGTATTTTTTCAATATGCTGAAGGTTTCCTGCAAATGTTTCAAATGGTCCTCTGCTCGCAGGGACTTAAGCAATATATCGTCAATGTAAACCTCCATTGATTTTCCTTTTTGTTCCTCGAACATCCGGTTTACTAGGCGTTGGTAGGTGGCACTGACATTTTTTAGTCTGAATGGCATCACGTTATAGCAGTAAGTGTTGTACTTAGTGATGAAGGAGGTTTTTTCCTGATCGCCCGTGTTCATCCGTATTTGGTTGTACCCGGAATAGGCGTCGAGAAAATTGAGGATCTCGTGGCTGGCCGTTGCATCGATCATGCGATCGATGTTGGGAAAAGGGAAAGAGTCCTTGGGACAGTCCCTATTCAAGTCTTTATGTCTACGCACATTCTTAATTTATTCCCCTTTTTAGGGACTACCACTACGTTTGCTAACCAATCCGGGTATTTAACCTCCCGAATGGACCCTATTTTAAGGAGTTTAGATACCTCATCCTTGATGAAAGCATGTTTGACCTCAGACTGGGGTCTCCTCTTCTGCTTGACCGGGTGGAACTTTGGCTCCAGGCTTAGCTTGTGAGTGGTTATTTCCGGCGGGATCCTTGTCATATCAAGGTGGGACCAAGCGAAACAATCTACATTAGCTATAAGAAATTGAATGAGTTTTTTTCCTGAGCTCGGGGCTTAACCCCGTGCCCAGGTATACCTTTCGATCGGGCAAGTGTTCGGTTAGTACGACTTGCTCCAGTTCCTTGACAGTTAATTTGGTAGCGTCGGAATCATCGGGGTCTATGAAAGATCTGGGAACTCTGTAGTCGTAGTCCTTATCTACCCCTTGTTTCTCCGATTCTGTCGAGGCTGGTACCGGTAATTTCTATTTGGCCTCGTCTTTGGCCATCGGATTCGGACCCTTCGATGTCGAGAGTGTGGATGCCAGGATCACCTCATCAACCACGAACATTTCCTTGGCGGCCGGTTGTTCCCTATAAACTGTTTTAATTCCTCTAGGTGTTGGGAATTTCAGCACCTGGTGCAGTGTTGAGAGTATTGCTCTCATGTTGTAAATCCATGGCCTCCCGAACAAAGCTTTGTATCTCATATCTTCTTCGATTACATAGAACTTGGCTTCCTGAATGGTTCTGGCGATGTTCACCGGTAATGTTATCTCCTCTTTAGTGGTCTCGCATGCCATGTTGAACCCGTTCAGGACTCGGACCGCAGGTACGATCTGATCTTGTAGGCCGAGTTGTTCCATGACCCTTAATCTGATGATGTTGGCTGAGCTACCCGGATCAATTAACACACGCTTAACTCGAGATTTATTTATGAGTACCAATATTACCAGTGCATCATTGTGGGATTGTACGATCCCCTCAGCGCCTTTGTCGTTGAAATACAAGGTTCCTTATAGTATGTAATCCCGAGTCCATTTTTCTCTTATGATGGATACTTAGGTGCACTTCAACATTGGCCTATGGGGAATGTCGACCCCACCGATGATCATATTAATGACGTGCTGAGGTTCCTCATATTCGGTTTGCTTGTTAGAATCCCTGTTCCTGAAGTGGTTCTTGGCCCGATCACTCAGGAACTCTTGGAGATGTCCATTGTTGAACAGCCGGGCCACCTCATCTCTTAATTATCGGCAGTCTTTTGTTATGTGGCCATGAGTGCTGTGCTATTTGCACATTAGGTTAGGATCCCTTTGGGTTGCATCAGACTGTAAAGGTCGAAGCCATTTGGTATCTTTGATGCGTCCGATAGCAGATACGATAGCGGCGACATCGACATTGAAGTTGTATTTTGATTATCTTGGTGCTTCTTTAGGCCAGACGGGCCTGTCGAAGCTGTTTTTGCTCATGAGTCCCTGGTTGCTTTGACCTCGGTCATTTCTCCTTTAATTTCTCATAGGGTTCCGCCCGGACCCACTGCTTCTTCGGTCTCCATTGTACGGCTGATACCGATCCCTGTTTGACCTCGGTTCATGATCGATGTCTCTCTTGACTCTGTCGATGGTTCCGACGGGATACACGGACCCGGAAGAGGCCCCAAGCTGATCATCTTTGACCCTGATTTTCGATTGATACTGGTTATGGACATTGACCCAAGTGACGACCGGATATTCTACCAAATTTTGTTTCAACTGTTGTGAAGCCAATGAGCTTCGAATGTTGAGTCCTTGGATGAAAGCCTGAACGTCCCAATCATCCACGACCGAGGGCAAGTCCATCCGTTTCCACTTGAAACCGGGACACGAATTCCTTGAGCATCTCGTTATCCCTCTGTTTTACTTTGAAAAGTTCTGACTTCCTGGTCTCGACCTTGATAGCCCCGGCGTGTGCTTTTACGAAGGAATCTGCAAGCATAGCAAATGAGTCAATAGAATTAGGAGGTAGGTTGTGATACCATATCATAGCTCCGTTTGACACGGTCTCCCCGAACTTTTTCAATAAGACAGACTTGATCTCATCATCTTCCAAGTCGTTCCCTTTGATGTCACATGTATAGGAGGTCACATACTCATTTGGGTCGGTCTTTCCATTGTACTTAGGAATCTCGGGCATGCGGACCTTCTTAGGGATCGGCTTTGGAGACGCGCTCGGAGGAAAAGGTTTTTGAATGAACTTCTTGGAATCCAAGCCTTTAAATATCGGCGGTGCTCTTGGGATTTGGTCGACCTTGGAATTGTAGGTTTCCACCTTTTTGTCATTAGTTTTGATTTTCTTCTCTCCTGATTCTACCCGTTTCATCAGTTCCTCGACTATCTTTATGATCTCGGGGTTGGTCCTTGAGTCATTTTCATTCGGCCTCTCTATGACCGGTTGGTTTCTGCGGGTGACTTCCCGGGATGGATCGAGTTCAATTCTGCTCGGCGCGCGGCTTTGGTTCTGTAACTGGGCTATCACCGCCTGTTGAGCCTGCAACATTTCGAAAATCATCCGTAAATTGATCCCGTCCCCTCCGACATCTTGTGTGTTTCGGACCGCTGATCGGGCTTCACCACGGATGCTATTCTCGGGGTCGGTAAGCAGATTTGCGTTGATGTCCATATGCGAGTTGGCATCAATCGGGTCAGCAACCGGAATTCCGACGGGATAAACATGTAGTATCTCGCCACTGGGCACTATGTTGTTAATTTCGCTGTGATGGCCGGACTCATCGTCAACATGTAGAGGTGTTGACTGAGATTTGACATTTTAAGCTTAAACCTGAAATTAGAGACACTCCAAAGAACAAGTGTAAAGTAATGTGTGTTACAAAAATTTATATCAAATAACCACTATTATCCTCAACCCCATGGTGGGCGCCAAACTTTTTACCCTCAAAATCGGATAACAATTAAATTTGTAAGTGGTTTTGAGGATACGCGGATTGATTTGACACAAAGCAGTAAATAAAGATAAATTAAATAAATAAGGATGAAGTAAGTTCAAACCACACGAGAAAGACGATTTAAGCCTTAGTGAAATATTTGCCCTCAATCTGAGCTCATAACAATAAGCACTGACGAATGAAAGCAGAAGAACTAATAACAGGACAAATAATGATATATTGCCTTGGAATGCGTGTTACAATGTCTTTTATGAATTATCAGACCCCCTTTATATAGTAGAGGAGTCCTACATTATGTACAATTCTATAAAAAGTAAAAAAATCTTTTGATTTATTGATTTCTATTTCTTTATCGGTACGTGCCGAGATTCCCGCCGTAATATCCGGTCACGAATATTTCGGTCTTCCGTTGGCTATGCTGACAATATTTCTTCAAAGTCGTTTGAGGCTAGGACCGGTTTCGGGATCATGGCCTCGATATTATCGGAGGCAGGCGTCCTATCTTCGGGTTCTAGCCCGGTGGGACTTGGGGTCGATCTTTAATCCTTTATTGTCATATCTCGAACCTGACTTACCATGTCGGAGGTTAGGATGCACCACGAGCTCGATTTTAACCGTATACAGAAACTTTTGAAACTAATAGTCCCTGCAATCCAATTAAACTTGCAGAGACTCTGCTTCAAACTTAACTAAGTTAAAGTGAGGCCATAGTTGGTGATATCACTTAGAACTATGTATTATCTCTTTATATCGAACTTCAAATTAGGAGCGATTTAAAAGCAAAATGAAACAAATAACTTACCTTAAAGGTCACAATAAAATTGACCTCCTACAAGGTTCTCAAAGAGAACGAATAAGTGAACACCTGATGGATCTGCATTATGCACAATCCAAGGATGCTCAAGTACCTTTTTCAGGGGCAGACACTGAGAAAAATCCTTACAAGCATCTAAATCCCACAAACATGAATTAAAAATAACAAGTTAGGCCCGAGATTACGTGTTGTTGTATTCCAAAGTATCTCAATGGATTAGAGAAAAATCTGGCTAATAAGGTCCTTGGCAACTGATGAGAGAATTGGTTTGGCAGGAAATTTGAGATCCACTTGCACAATCCTATGCATATCTATAGGAAAACCTTGTCAACATACATATAAGTATTAACCTGGTAATATTCATAAAAGTTGTTTACCATTGTAAACTCGTCCATGCAAGATCTAGCTAATGACAGAAGGTTTGAAATTGTAATGCTTGTGTTCACTACGTGTAATTTCATTCCGCCGTTTCATACTCATCCATGCAGAAATTGAAAATTGTACCATGAACATTAGTTGTAGCATTGTGTATGAAAAAAATCACTTTTTCTTAAAGGAGGACTTGTATATAAAATGTAATGCGCTACTATTTCTTCTAAAGTCTTCTTTCTTTTTTGTGCTTTCCTATTTAAGTTTCTCATGAAACTTTTAGTTTATATTTGGAAGAAAAGCTCACCTTTTATATGTGTCCAAGCTAAGTGTTCATTTTCTTCAAATGGAGGCATCCAGTATAGAAACTCAAAGCATAGGATACCAAGGCTCCAAATGTCCACACTTGCGTCATGCTCTATACTTTCTACTGCAAGTTCAGCCACCAACATATATATCACCAAACATGTAAAAGCAGTTAAAGATTTGCTAAGTTAAATTCTCATTAAAATGCAAATTGGATTGTGTATAATATACTAACAATTTATATATAATATTTTTTAGTTTGTGATTCTTAATTACAGCTTGATCTGATTTTTTTGATGTGGCTCAGTACCGGGAGTAAAGGTTGTGATAGGGTATTAGTGTTCAACTTTTTCTTTTTTTCAAGGTAAGTCTACCTGGTGCTCAAGTGTCCTGTGGCCATCCCAAGTTAATTTGCAAGTGGGTTTTATAATTCAAGCATGGTCAAGCTTGCTTCCGGTCGAATGAGAGGTGCAATTGAAATTTATATTTCAGGGCTCTTGCCATTGTCCCAAAACACTACTTGTAAATTTTATTCTAATGATCTGGCCAGATGATCTTGAGTTAGGACATTATAATAGGTTTTTTCTAAATGCATTTCATATGTCCTGGATTTTAAATTATCAATTCAAAAATTCAGGATACTTAGTCCTGAATTTTAAATTAACAGCTTAAAAATTTAAGATAATAAGTCTTGAATTCTAAATTAGCAGTTCAAAAATTCAGGATACTTAGTCCTGAAGTTTGGGTGAATTGGCTAAAGTTTAAATACATTGTAAAGTATGTATATATTTTAAATAACATACTTAAAAGTGGCTACGTGATGTCATTTCCATGATAGTTCCTTGGGCCGAAGTCGATCGGAAACTTTACCTTCACAAAGATAGAGGTAAACTTGTATGCACACTATCTTCTCCAGATCCTACTTAGGATTTCACTGAGTATGTTATTGTTGTCGTCGATTTATTTCAGTCCTTGACAATATGCTAGATATTTGTGTCTTGCAAGGGGATTCCTGCAGAGAAAGAGCACAGAGGAGAGAATTGCTTCAGAGAAGACACACTACGATCCCGTATTGGCTTGGTAACCACGCTTCAAACCTAAAAATAAGGGAGCAGCACGCGTCACAACTCCTAACTCTGTTGCAAAATTTCGAAATTTGCCCCCCGAGCAAGCAAGTACCTAACCGGAAGCTCCTCAAACTGTTCCATGATAGTTCCTTGGGCCGAAGTCGATCGGAAACTTTACCTTCACAAAGATAGAGGTAAACTTGTATGCACACTATCTTCTCCAGATCCTACTTAGGATTTCACTGAGTATGTTATTGTTGTCGTCGATTTATTTCAGTCCTTGACAATATGCTAGATATTTGTGTCTTGCAAGGGGATTCCTGCAGAGAAAGAGCACAGAGGAGAGAATTGCTTCAGAGAAGACACACTATGATCTCGTATTGGCTTGGTAACCACGCTTCAAACCTACAAAAAATAAGGGAGCAACACGCGTCACAACTCCTAACTCTGTTGCAAATTTTCGAAATTTGCCCCCGAGCAAGCAAGCACCTAACCGGAAGCTCCTCAAACTGTTCCATGATAGTTCCTTGGGCCGAAGTCGATCGGAAACTTTACCTTCACAAAGGTAGAGGTAAACTTAAATGCACACTATCCTCTCCAGATCCTACTTAGGATTTCACTGAGTATGTTATTGTTGTCGTCGACTTATTTCAGTCCTTGACAATATGCTAGATATTTGTGTCTTGGAAGGGGATTCCTGCAGAGAAAGAGCACAGAGGAGAGAATTGCTTCAGAGAAGACACACTACGATCCCGTATTGGCTTGGTAACCACGCTTCAAACCTAAAAATAAGGGAGCAGCACGTGTCACAACTCCTAACTCTGTTGCAAAATTTTGAAATTTGCCCCTGAGCAAGCAAGCACCTAACCGGAAGCTCTTCAAACCGTTCCTTGTTAATATAGAGAATTACAAAACCTCAATTGATTATTATTGAGTATTTGTGATAGTTTTTAGAACTTGTAGGTATAAGTATGTTTCATGTTTTTCCAAAATAAATTTAGGAAATATGTTTTGAAAACTGATGTCCAAACACATTTTCATCCTCAAACCAAACTTCACCCAAATCAGATTTTTCAGAATAAATTTAAGAATCTATGGCCAAACACTAGCTTAATCTCTCACTCTTTCATCTAATGTAATTTTTCCTAGTGTCCTAGATTAATCACCAATACTTTTGGTGTGTTTGGTATAACGGAAAATGTTTTCCGTGAAAAATATTTTCCTAGAAAATGTTTTCTTAGAAAACAAGTAGTAATCCTATTCATTTTTCGGTGTTTGGTACGCAAATTACGGAAAATAACTTCTCAAGAGTATTCATAAAAATTTAGATACAATAAACATGAAGTCATAAACTTTCGAACCAACAACCTTTCGAACTCACAAATTTCATAAACTTCCGAACCGCGAAATTTCGAACCCGTAAACTTTATAATTTCTAAACCTGTAAACTTCCAAACACATAAACCTCCGAACTCATAACTTTGGAACTTGTAAAATTTTGAACCTGTAAACCGAAAGATGAAAAAACTAAAACTGAAAATATATATAAAAAATATATTTTTTATATATATATATATTTTTCCCTTCGAGGGTGAGGGGGGCGGCGGCAGGGGGTGCAGAAAAACGAAAAAACAGAAAATTGAAATTATAAAAAAAAAAAGTAAAAAAAATAATAATTGTGCGGGGTGGGGGTGGGTGGTGTAGAAAAAAAATAGAAATTTGAAAATTACAAAAAAAAAAAAATTGTGTGGGGTGGTGGTGTAGAAAAACAAAAAAATAGAAATTTGAAATTACAAAAAAAAGTAAAAAAAAAAATAAAAATTTGCGGGGGTGTAGGAGGGGTGGTGACGAAAAAAAACTAAAATTTGAAAGGAAAACAAAAAGCATTTTTGGAGAGAGGGGTGGGGTTAGGGGGTGTGTGGGTGAAGGTGAAGAAGGTTGAGAAGGAGTTTTAGAAAATATTTTCCCTTCTCTTGATAAGGAAAATATTTTCCTCCAATTGAAGAAAAATGAGTTCATAAGGAAAATATTTTTCAAAATATTTAAACCAACTTAACATAGAAAAATTAAAAAATATTTTCCTTCGTAACAAACACACCCTTTATGTACAAATAAAGTCTCTTTATACCGTGTTATATATGTTATAGATAGCGTTGAAAAAGTTTAAAAAGTTCAAACCTCTTTCTAGTACAACAACAAATCAAAAGCGTAGAAACTAATATAATTAAAATTAGTTTGACAATGCAATTAGTATAAAACCAGCTTAAGAACTAAGCTTGCATAATCCAAAAGATAGTTGTATTACAGTACATCAAGATTAAAATCTTAGAAACAAACACTAGTTCAAGAGCGTAGGCAAGTTATGCAATTAAACACTCCTACAGATACAGGACTAGTTGAACAATATTGTTAGAGAAAGAGTTGTACTAAACTGTAAACAATAAAATTCAAAAAAGCCCAATATGTTGAACATAAAGAAATTCTTTCTCAAAACTAAAGCTATATGTATATAGTCGAAGTGAGGATTAATTTGAAGCTTATGAATTCGAAATTTCAATGTGTCTCAATTAATCCACCCTTTCCTCAAGAAGCACTCTACTTGCCCTTATATGTCCATTCTTGATGAGTCCTCAACACGTCAGGTGGATACTTAAGTTTTTCATCAGTTGTAGGAAAATAAATAATGTAGTCAAACTCAAATACATCAATTCCGTCGTATAAATTAAAGTCGCCCACGGGGTTTGCAATATGAGGTGGCATGGGACGAACTCTTGAAGGAGTGACAATCTCCTCTAGTAGTTCTGATTCGTCTTCTGCCAACAGAGTCTTGTAATTAACTTTATAACGTGAAGTACCGATGCTTGAAATGATGGTTGCTTCGTAGTAGGAGCCAATGAAGCCTAGTTCTCCGCTTTCCACCTCCACCTCATCACCCTTTTGAAAATCCATGATTATTACTATAAAATGAATGGAAATTAGAGAGAGGACTCTGGTTTTAGTTTGCAGCAGCTAAGAATTTATAGCAACAAAAGTTGTTTTCCTATAATGCCTTTGTTTTTTGTTTTTTATTTACTCCCTCCACACTTTTACGATATTCTTAAATGAGAAATTAACCTTTTTTATCGTGTTATGTGGAGTATTGGATAGTTTGGTGTTGAAAAAGTTAAAACCTTGTATAAAACAACTTAAAAACTGAATTTACATTTAAAAAATAGTACTATTACATTACAGCAAGATTAAAACCCTTTAAGCAAATACTAGGTCAAGAACGCAGAGCAAGTTAGGCAATTAAACACTCATACAAGACTAGTTGAACAATGTAAAGAAAATTGTAAAAGACTAGTCGTACATATAAGACTAGTTGAACAATGTAAATAAAATTTTATTAAACTATAAATGATAAAATTCAAAGACTTTAATATATTGAACATAAGGAAATCCTTTCTCAAAATCAAAGCTATATGTAAGCTTATGGATTCGATTCCGAATTACTTCACTCTTTTCTCAAAAAGTACCTCACTCGCCTTTATAAGTCCATTCTTGATGAGCCCTCAACACATCATGTGGATACGCAAGTTCCTCATTAGTTGTAGGAAAGTAAACAATGTAATCAGACCCAGTTTTTCTGTAGATGAATCCAAACCACCAACCATCATTGTCAAATACATCAACTCCGTCGTATAAACGAAAGCCACCCTCGGGTTTTGCAATATGAGGTGGCACGGGACGAACTTCTGAGTCAGTAACAATCTCCTCTAGTAGTTCTGATTCGTCTTTTGTCAATAGAGTCTTGTACCTGACTTTATAACGTGAAGTACCAATGCGTGAAACGATAGTTGCTTCGTAGTAGGAGCCCTTATAAGTCCATTCTTGATGAGCCCTCAACACATCAGGTGGATACTTAAGTTCTTCATCAGTTATAGGAAAGTAAGCAATGTAGTCAGACCCAATTTTCCCGTAAATGAATCCAAATCACCAGCCATCATTGTCAAATACATCAACTCCGTCATATAAACGAAAGCCGCTCTCGGGATTTGAAATATGAGGTGGCATGGGACGAACTTCTAAGGCAGTAACAATCTCCTTTAATAATTCTGATTAGTCTTCTGTCAACAAAATGTTGTACTTAACTTTATAACGTGAAGTTTCAATGTTTGAAATGATGGTTGATTCGTAGTAGGAGACAATGAAGCCTAGTTCTCCGCTTTCCACCTCCACTTCGTCACCCTTTGTTGAAACGACATGATTATTATAAGATGAATGGAAATTAAAGTGAGGAGACTTTGGTTTTAGTTTGCAGCAGCTAGGAATTTATAGGAACAAAAGTTGGTTTCCTATAATGCCTTCTTTTTTTTTAAAATCTTTCCTTCCAAGATTACTCCGCATTATTTTTGGGTGACTTAAACTCGCAGTTTATTAGTTGGAAGTGGAGGGTGATCCCCATTCTTGTCTTTTCCTATAATGCCTAGGAGTAGGTTTTGGTGATTTTGTTTTTACCCTTTCAAGTTAGGAAAAGGAACAAATACTTGATGGGATGATCTCTATCGTTTATCTCTATCTACTTCACTTTTAACATCTAATCTAAATAGTATTAATAATTCTTTCATATTTTAACATTTTTTGTTTTTTTAACTTCTTAAATAGAATTAAACCAAAGGTGGTCAGTAGATATTGAGAATTTGTAGTAGCTTCGTTGCAAAGATTGAATAATGCACTACATTGAAAACAATATTTACAGAATTAGGCCATTAATAATATTTGAATAATGCACTACATTGCAATGATTGAATATGCACTACATTGGGATGATCTCGACCGTTTATATCTCTTTCAACTTCAGTTTTTGCTCATTTTATTGTACTTTCATAATTGTTAAAATAGATTAATAGAACTATTTGTTGCCAAAACGAGAAAAAAGAAAAATGAGGGATGAATATAAGTGTTTTTCTTTTCTGGCAGATTCAACACTGATTATTTCTGTTTTTTTTTGTTTTTTTTAAAAAATAGTTGTAACAGTTAAATTTCAAAAAAAAATAGTTGCTTGATGATCAAGAGATCACATAATTAACAAAGCCAAACTTAATATATTTATGATTAATCAAAATGTTCATCATTCTCCTGTTATATGTATTTAAAAACACAAATATAAACAGTACTAATATATTATTGTAGGCTTTTTCTATTTTTTTTTTTTAAACTTTTTAAAAGAAACTTTAAGTTGAAGATGGACATAGACATTGCGCAAGAGATTAATATAGAAGATACAGAGAAATTTTGGTAGCTAGCTTCCTTGGAAAATTTAATTTATTTATTACTGTAAAAAATATTTTTTTCACAATCATGTTACTTATAATATAAATTCGAATTTTTTAAATTACGAATATCGTAAAAATGTAACTTGTCTGCTATCATATTTTAAAGTTTAGTTATAGAATAAAAGCTTTTTAAAATGATCGTGTATATAACATTAACATATATAGGTTCTTAATTATGTAATGGGTAATTTTTCAAGAATTGGTCCAGTCGAGTCTTTGCTGGCCTACAAAGTAAACGGGGAAGTGCATTAATTCAGATACAAAAACGTCTTAAAAGTGCATACAAAAAATTAATTGTATTTCAAACGCATATATGTGAAGTATATCTAAAGTGCAAAATGCAAAAAATTAGATGCACTTAAGACGAAAATATTACAGCTAATTTTTTGCATGCATTTAAGATGTTTTTTAGGAAATTCAGATATTAAACTGAATTTTATTGTCTGAAAATAAAAATTTGTTCATTTAACAATCTAACACGCGATTCAACGCTCAAATTTACTCCAAATAAGCTCAAATTTAAAACATAAATTTTAACATACCATAAACAACATACTTAAATTATTAATTTATCAAAACAATAAATCTAATAAATTTATTTTATAAAAAAATAGTGAGTTTTCAATGTTCTGGAGTTACTTTAGTTAACAACAACAAATCTAACATAAATTCCACTCACTATTCAAATCTTCACGTTAAAGATCTTTTTCATCTACGATTTAAACAATTAAGAAGAAAAAGAAGGAGAGAGACGTTAGAGGGGGGGAATATACTTTGTTTGAAGTTTACCAAAATTAGGTTCATGTTAAATAATTTTTTAAAAAAATAATACAAATTAAATAGCACTGTACAATAGGGCGTGAAATTGTTACAAAGTAAATGGCGAACCCAAAACTCTCAAATTTTTCAAATTAAGTTCCAAGAGTAAATTTTAACTTATTGTATCAGTTTTACATTATATTTTTCTCCGTTTTTCCGAGTTTCTTTTCATTCTTTTTTCGATAGTAACATAAAATTGTTTACCCGTAAAACGGTATAGTTGAATTTATACGTAATTTCTAGACAAGTGAATTAATTTGATCTTAAAATAAGAAAATAATTAAAGAAATATATAATAGTTAGCCTTGAAATATAGATGAAAACAACAGAGATGACGATTCCGGAAAAAATATTTCCGGGTACATCGATGATGAGATCAAAAAGCAAGAAAGTAAAATTGTATAAAGTTTTATATAGAATAGAGTGTAAGTTTAGCGAGAAAATTCATGTCCTTTGCAATGATAACTGAGCTCACTATTTATAGCTATGTTTAGGTAAGTAAGTCCTAGGATCATGTCCTTCTTTAATGTCAATTATGAGGGTCATTGATGAAGACATAACGGTAAACATAAATGTCAAATTCTCTATAACAGACTGTCACTCTTAATGCTGCATAATATTTCCAATTGAATTCTACCAGACGTAGAGCATTTAACACACTTTTATGGACGTTATCCTTTCCAATGACAAACAGATTGAGCTCAACGTGTCCTCTCTAAAGACGTCCACGTGCCATATCATATTTCACCTCATACAAAAATCCAAGGTATTTAATTCCTAACATAGGTTACGATGAAAATGTGCTAGCCTTCATCCTAATTATTCATTACAATTTATTTATTTTTACTCATTCATTGCAAATTTGAGTTATTTTGTGAATGAAAAATAAATTGTTGGGGGGGTTAAATTGTAGATGGAAAAAGAGTTAAGGTAGGAAGAGTGCATTTATTCTCTCACGAAGCCCTCTTTTTTAATTAATATATTATCACTCTCTGTCTTGACTGCTGAAAAATCATTGTCTAGTAAGAACATTTGTCAGTGCCACAAAGAAAAAGGGAGAAAAATTCTTCCCTTTTTCAACACACAGAAGAAAATCGTTAGAGAGATCGGAAATGGGTGAACGTGAGAACTTCGTATACATTGCTAAGCTTGCTGAGCAAGCTGAACGCTACGATGGTTAGGGTTTCATTCCTCACTTTTTTCTTCTTAGTTTTTTTCTGTCTACATGTAAATTAAGCTTCTTTTTAAAAATAAAAAAATCTCTATATGCATAGATCTCAGTTAATGTTTGTGTTCTTTAAGTTTACTGTTTAAGAGCTTAAGTAGAGTAATTGTGTATTCGCTTATTATTTATTACTCCATAAAGCTTCTTAATTGAAAATCAAATTTCAATGCTTTAAAATTTCAAGTTTCAATGAGTTACTAGCTGCTACGGTGTTAGAGGATTCGAAGATTTTGCAGTCTGGACAACTTTTAGAAGAAGTTAATTTTTTTGTTGATAAAAAAGTTTTTGCATCAGAGAAAAGTAGTGTATGAATAATTGTAGCTTTTGTAAAGAGTTGCCCGGTAAATGTGTTAGTGGGAGTTAGGAGGTAATAATCGTTGTGCGTGCAAGATGGCCTGTACACCGCTGTAATAAAAAAGGATTGTAGCTTTTCTGAAGTTCTCGGTGAGCATTTTTTTGGTGCAGAAGTCCTTCAAGAATCAAGACACTTCTTCACCCAAAAAGGTTTTTGTTCAGAACTTCGACTAGTGAAATTTTTTCTTCACCGAACCATTCAGAACAGATTCTATATGTTCTATGGCCGATTGGATTTGCTTAATTTTATTCCATACTCTTTTTGTCGTCTAATGGAATTAGGATTCATTTTCTAGGCAGTTGGTTGATATGTAATATTTAGAGAATATGTTACAGAGATGGTCGATGCGATGAAGAATGTTGCAAATATGGATGTTGAATTGACGGTGGAGGAGAGGAATTTGTTTTCTGTTGGTTATAAGAATGTGGTTGGAGCTAGGAGAGCATCGTGGAGGATCTTGTCTTCCATCGAGCAGAAGGAAGAGTCTAGAGGAAATGAGCAGAACGTGAAGCGGATTAAGGAGTACCAGCAAAAAGTGGAGTCAGAGCTCACCGACATTTGCAATAATATCATGACCGTGATTGATGAGCATCTAATTCCATCATGTACTTCTGGAGAATCAACTGTTTTTTACTACAAAATGTGAGGCCCTTGTATTATATAGTTTGTTTCGAGTCAGAAATGTTCGAGTTTGGTGTTTAGAAAGTTCAGAACTTCATAGGTTGTTCATTTTCGTTTAGTTCGTTTTATCTTTTGGTGCAGGAAAGGGGATTATTATCGATACCTTGCAGAGTTCAAAACTGGGAATGACAAGAAAGAGGTTTCTGATCTGTCTTTAAAAGCATATCAGGTATTCAGTTACTTAAACATGTAAGAAGAAAATTATACTGTATTTATAAAGAAGAATACAATGATACATATTGTCTGTTGCTTGTGATCTTCCTCTTATTTCTTGGTTGATTCCTTTTTAGTGAGTGCCAGCATCCTTATCTAAAAGTAAGTGCTAGCATATGCTCTGCTCGATTGCTCCATGTCTGATTACTTAAATTGAGGCTATTCACTCTCTAGATATAGCTTTTATATTTGAAACTGTCTAAATATTCATTCTGATTGAAGATCGAGTTCTTTACGCAAAAGAGAAGATTTCAAAAGGTTGATTCGGTGGAGTGGGAAAAGTCGGAGATTTCGAATGTGGAAGAATAGTTTTTTTAACTGTATTGTTTATGTTGAACTGTAGTACGCGTGAGAAAGATCCTGTCTTGTCACTCATCTATCAGGGCTTGGAAAGAATCCCGCTTAAGATGGTCAATTACTTTTGGTATGTCTTATTAAAATGTGATCCACGACTGTTATTCAATCCAACATTTTACCTCTAATCCTATCTGACGAAAGATAAGCAATGGCTGGCATGCTCGATGTGAGTGCTGTCTTCATTTTGGAACACTTCACTGCAATTCTGAAGCTCCTAAGAAGGTTTTGGGAGTGGAGATTTGGTTTTTATTGAATGGTTAATGTTTAGCTTCGTGATTTGCTAAAGAAGAATTTGATACAGTGGATAACTTTTTTATGAATGAAGACTGTTAACGAGGTTTGGCTGTGGTAATCTCCTTGAATAATTCTACTGGATTAGTTTGCATTTATTGTTTGTTGGTTTTCAACCAATCCTTTTAACTTCTAAGATGCATGACAGTGGACATAAATGTTAACATCTGCATGCTAGCTGATAACGATGTAGCTAACAAATACAGACTATAAGATTGATATACCCATGATCTATTGGTTATATCTAGGAGTGGCAAACGGGCGAGTCGGATTGGATATGGTTCGGGTCGAAAAAGGATAATGAAAAAACGGAGAAATTATCTGACCCTACCCATATTTAATACGGATAAAAAAACGGGCTAACCGACGGACCATATTATCCATGGCTTCATGAATATGATCACTTTTGGGAGAATTCCTAGTCTCCCAAACTTGAGAAACCCCCAATTTGAGGCTTTACAAATATAAAAGTTAAACCCATTAGTTATCCATTTAGTTATCCATTTTCTAAATGGATAATATGGTTCTTATCCATATTTGATTCATTTTTAAAAATTCATTATCCAACCCATTTTTTAGTGGATAATATGTGTGGTTAACTGTTTTCTTTTAACCATTTTGCCACTCCTAGTTATATTCTATGGAGCCTCAGTCTTTTGCCACAATGCCACTTGTACCAGGGCTCCTTAGTGTATTATTTTTGTTTTCTTTCAGCTTCATGATGCAGCACATGGCATAAACATGATGTTTAAGTGTACAACAAATTTCTTATTTTTCTTGTAACATCTACTAATTTGTGTCAACTAGCACACTATGTGCATTGTGCCCCAATTTGGTTACTTGGATGTTGGGAAGTAAAAGGCTTTTTGCTTATGAAATTTAATTGTTAATGTGATGTAGGGCCTCTCTACTTGTTATTTTCTTCCATTCCCCTCTCTTCATGTTACATGTGTAGTGATTGTATTTGTTTTCTAACATGTATCTACTTCCACTTATTGTTCGTTCTAAACATTGTGTACAGACAGCTACAACTACTGTGGAGTCTGAATTATCAACTACCCATCCCATTCGGCTGGGTTTGGCTTTAAATTTCTCTGTTTTCTACTATGAGATAATGAACTCCCCTGAAAGGTTTGTGTGGTTTTCATTAATTGAAATCTACTCGCAACATGTTTTTCATCTCAGTTGATTAGAATTTGTTTTCATCAGGGCATGCCAACTGGCTAAGCAGGCTTTTGATGAAGCAATATCGGAGCTGGATGCCCTTAATGAGGAATCCTACGAAGACAGCACCTTGATTATGCAGCTTTTAAGGGACAATCTCACTTTGTGGACTTCTGACATTCCAGAGGATGCAGGTATGTGCAAGTCATATTCTCAAGGTTGCTTTGGTGTTTGCATAATCTACTAGTAGCTGGTTCATTAACTTTCTACGTGCTCTATTCTCCTCATAGTTGCTAGGGTAAACTTGAGTCTTCGTGGGTACCAAGTTGATTATCGCAGATGAGAGATATCCTCTGAACGAATCATCTATTCCGACCTTTAGATGGTATTCAGTGTGGAATGCACTGTACTGTTAGCCCATTATTTTCTGGAATTAAACACTAGGGGGCAAAAGAAGAGTGGTACACGTCCTTTTTTATTGGAGAAGGGGAAAATCGGGCTAGAAAATACTAATAGCTGGAGGGTTTTTTTCTTGTTCATACAGTGTATTATCAACCGTTGGATTATTATTAAGGATCTGGACAAATCCCCCCCCCCCCCCCTTTTTTTTTTTTATTTGCTTTCTTTCTGAAGTTAAAATTACTTAAATTAGCAGGTAAAGACTTTTGATCTTCTTGAATTAATTGGTTATATTCTCTAGGGTTCAGTATAATTCAGACAGCTGCTCCTACTTGTATTTGGGACATTGAGATAGGAAATGGACATTTCTAGTTATATATGCGCACTTCAATTGAAGGTTCATTTCCAGTTAGAAATTGTTCCCTTTAGAAAGGTTTATGAGCTCAATGTAACAGATAGTTTGAGTTGACAAGGCTATAACAAAGGTGTCCTCTATGACACTACAACAATGCAACCAAATTGAATATATTTCGTTCTTTGTTACCATTAAGAGGAAACTTACCTTTCTGATATATCATGTTATTGCTATTAAAAATCTCTTTTTTCTTTCTGAATAGAAGATGCATAAAGGGGAGATGCTGCAAACAAAGCGAGTAGAGTTGAGGATGCCGAGGTGGGTTCTTTATACATCTTTGTCTATGTTTTGGTATTAATGTAGTTTCCCTACTCGTTCTAAATTTTGGTGTGCGCTTGCAGTGATGGGCAAACGAGTAGAGAACCTACCATGTGCGTGTTGCAGAGGGGAGGATGATGACACATCCAGGCGATTGTTTGTTTGGTTTCACCTACGGATGCATCTTGCTGGAGATTGTTTTCACATTTGTCGGATGTCATATTTATAGTGAATTGTTTGTGTCTTTATAAATGATTGGTTTGCTCTGTAGGTTTTATTTTTCAGATGACAACCGCAGCTGAAATAAGGATATCAGCTGTGCTTGTCTCTCATACCTTTATGATCTATCCTGAGTTTAGCATAGTTCGCGCCTCTCACGTTTATAGCATTGGTGTGTAGATAATATTCTGTAATGAGAAGGTATCTGCATCTCACTCCTTATATCAAGAATTACACTTCTATGCGTTTTTATAATTCCCTACTTTTGGAAATTTTTTAAACATTTGCTTCAAAATGAGAAAATTCTACGTTTATAATGTCGTAATAAAGTGACTAAAATGAAACGAAAAAAAAAAGAGAAGTTTACTGAGCTTTTGGCTTCGGTTGATCATATTTGTTTACATAAGTAACTAACTGAAATACTATTGGTTCAAGACAGCGTAACAAAAATGAAACAAACAATCAGTGCATGTTCTTTTGACAATGTAACATACGTTCATTCCAAAGGTCTATTTTCTTTATTTTATTTTCCTCTTGGAAATGCTAGTAGTACTTATTGTGCGGTAGAATTCTAGTTCATCAAAACTTAAGCATCATAAACATTAAAAAATGCATCGCACAGTTGCGAATATAGACTGCACTAATTGTGACACTTAAACTGTAGATTTAGGACAAAAATTCAAAAACACCCCTCAAATAACCCTACTTCTTAGGAACTCTAAACTTCTTTTTAAGCACGGTAGTGACATATTCAGTCACGATTCTTTTCTTCACACTCCTGCCTCTCTTAGAAACACCAACAACATCACCATGAATAGAAGTATAGAACCACCATATCCATCATCTCCAACATCAGTACCTTGAGTAGCAACCTGAAGGACCTAAGCATGTAAAAAAATTTAGAACTTTAAGAACATTAATAAATAAAATTTTCAGGGAAGTAGGCACCTGAGTAATAGTTGACTGCTTTGTCATGTCAGCTTGACTTCCTGTTACTTCATTTCTACCAGAATTACCCAAAATATCAGTGTAAAGATCGTCAGAAAATATTAAATGTGTTAATCCATTATATTAAATGAATTAGATGATTAGAATAGCCACATTAGTTTTTCGGCCAAAATTTGCATTTTTCGGTCATTTTTATACTCCTGTTGAGGTTTTCTGTTACTACTTGTTGTACTCTTGTGTTTCGGTTTTCTGAATGCATTACCTATTGCTAGTTTTGTATTTTTGCTTTGGTTGTCAGATCGGTTCGCTTGTTATTGCCCCTCCCCTCTCCCCTTCCTAAGCCGAGCATCTATCAGAAACAACTTATTTGTCTTTTAAAGGCAGAAGTAGGGGTGTACAAACCGAAAAGTCAAAAACCGATTAAAAATCCGATTAGATTTGGTTTGATTTGGTTTGGTATTGAGTAAAAAAAACCGAACCAAACCGACATATATATATATAATTTTTATATATACTTTTAAGACTTCTCATAGAATTTTCTTTAAAAAATATCTAGAAATATTTGCGATTCTCTTATGGGATGTAATATTTAGTTAAATATGAAGTGCTCTATTTTTATTAACTTTAAATAATGGGTTGTATGATTACTTTCTTATCAAGTGTTAGTGAAATGCGTCAATCTCTTTGTTCTTCCATATCCATATGCCAGGATCTATTAAATTCTTATATCTTTTTCAAATTTGAAGTGGCATTTCGATAATTTAAAATTAAATAGAACATACCATTATATAAGCATCATATTGATTTTTATGTTTAATTATTAAATTCAGTTAACCTTGAAAGTGTACATCAACGAAAAATTATTGTCAGACGACTAAAAAATAACTATCATATGTAACTAAGAAAACTCTCCCATAAGAATATGTTAATAGATCATATATTTGTCAATTTTTACTAAACATATATTTACTTATAAAAAATTTAACAAAGTAAAACTGAAATAATATATATTCATGTAAAAAAAACCCGAAATATCCGAAAAATCCGACAAAACCGAACCAATCCAAACAGATATAGTTGGTTTGGTTTGGTTTTGATAAAAACCGGACCAACCTGTTCCATGTATACCCCTAGGCAGGAGTAAGTTATGCGTACACTCTTCCCTCCCCAAACCACACTTGTGGAACTATACTGGGTATGTTTTTGTTGGTTTTTATATTCCTGTTGACTAGGTTTTACTAAAATAACTTTTGTGTTAAAAAAAAGTGATTTGTATTAGAAAGCTTACATTGAATGACAATTGGGGAAATCTACACCAAAGCAATCCAGTAGAAACGTGTTAGAAAATTGGAAAAGAATTGTACCACACAATCTGCATTTCCTAGCCACTCCTAAAATTCTATTGCCATGGTTGTCTATCAATCAATCAACTATATATGCATCAATCACTACTACGTATATCTACTAGGAGTATTTGGACATCAATTTGATTTTATTAATACTGGTGAAAATCTTATGCAACAACGAAATAAGAGAAATCAGTACATCTTTTTCTAGCGGATCAAACCTTCTTTGTCAGTTGGTGGCAGCATAGTATTCGGCATTGAGGAAGCTGAAGAGGTGTTGTTAGTCTTCTTCTTCTTCGTCTTCTTCTCGTGGCAGTGATTTGAGTAGGCTCTAACAACTGCATCAGCAGAAAAACAAATGGTTTGAAGAGAGGCGACACAACACTCTTGCCAGTTGAGTTGAGTTAGGTCTTTGATTGCTTCATCAACAGAAACAAACGCTTCTGATGATATTTCCTCTTGTAATGTGGAGCGCCCCAGGTCCAATAACTCCATTGTTTTCACCGCCTCAATTAGAATGTTCTGTGCAAACAATTAGAAACAGAATTCGACAAGATAGAGTAAGCATTAACTAGTTATAATGATAAATAATCAGAACATTGTGATCTGTAAATTTTCACCTTTGTAGTCTCCATTTTTTTGAATCCGTGCATGCTAATGATCTGCAAAAATCATCAATATATACAGAAAAGGATTAAGCTGGATTTATATATCTGGAATATTCTCATTGCACAAGGAACAGAGATTCAGCACATATTGATAATACATTTTAGTAATTGCCAGTTTCAAGCACCAAAACAACTCTACAAACAAATTAAGAACAAATTTGCTTTTAAATTTCACATTATTGAGCTCCGATTAGAACAAGTAGGCGAGATTCTCACCTCCGAGTATGAAATTTACATAAACAGCGAAACAGTAAAGAAATACTTACTGTGTATAACAAGCAGATCTATGCAGATTTTATCAACGATTTTGAAATACAGAACGACAAAAATATTATAATAACAGTCAAGGAATCGACCGGAACCACATCAATACACTGTAGAGTAGAGTAATCTCAGTATATATACAGATTGATAACCAGTTCAGATTGATAACGCATTTATAGAAATTGGCAGTTTCAAGCATCAAAACGACTACAAACACTATAAACAAAATTCCTGTAAAAAATCACATTATTAAGCTCAGAATACAAAAAACAATTAGGAGAGACGCCACAGAGTATGAAATTTAGGTAAAACTGCGAAACAGTGAAGAAATACTTCAAAACAAGCAGATGTTAGCGTATTTTATCGACGATTTTTGAAATACTGAACGGTAAAAGGAAATTATAGTCAAGCAAATCGATCAGAAACGCATCTAATTCACTATACAATACACTGTAAATTCAGAGAGGAATTAAGAAGAGAGATATACCTCCTTGAGATTAGCGATATTGAGATCATCGAGTTGCTTGTGACTGTGAATAATATCGAGGTAATTCTCTAAGCTTATCTTCTTCTTCTGTGTTTTCCCGCTCATCGTTCTACCTCCATTTCCACTCATTTCCATCTCTTTCTGTTTCTCCGTGTGATTTCGCGTGTGTTTGTGAAAGTGTGTGGATTTTGAAGTTTTCGTATGCCGGATATATTTATAAAGGAGTAGCAATGAGAGAGAATGTTAACACGCTAAAAGCATTTTGGGGTCCACTTTCCCGCCACTGGAGTGGAAGTAAACACAATCCTTTTTTTTTTTTTTAACCATTATTATAATTCAACTCATTAAGATTTGTGTTTACCATTATATCATTGAAAAAAGAGATAATGGTTTTGGTGGTAAAATTAAAATAAAAAGGAAACATCTACAAATTTAATGGATGTAAGCTTCGCAACATTAATCTTAATTGTGGTTGTATATTTTACTTACTTTTCTTAATTTAATTTTCTTGTAATAATTTGAACATTCAGCTAAAAGATTCATTCCAAAATATTGCTCAAAAAAAGAGGTGGCAAATGTAGCTTAGTAGCTACAAATTCAATGGAACCCAATATTTTTTATTTGAAAAATATATCCAAAAAGTACTAAAATTTTCACAAACGCGAGCATCATTCCAAAAGAATTATAATGTTAGCGCTAAGTGAACATCATTCAATTGCTAATATCAACACTGGTATAAGAATCGAGGGATGGAAGTAGCCCTTCCCTTTACCTTTCCACTTAAATATCAAGCTTTAATTAGCAACACGATTAGAACTCAGACATACACCTATTACACATTTGTGCCCCATTTCTTTACCGTTGAACCAAAACCTGGAACACCATTCTCTTTTCTCAGTGGAAATATGCCAAAGTCTTCCGCATAAAGAGAAAAGAATCAGATCTAGTGTTCAGTTACTTGTAAGCGGACAATCTACGTATATACTGCACGCAACTTTTGTCCTTGCTAAGTTGTAGCAAGTTGCCTGCCCAGCACCAAGACTAGCACTATTGCCTATTGGAACAATGCTGATGGTTTCCATCATCTCGGAAAGAGAGAACACATTGCAGAGATAAATAAAGAAAAACAAGATCAAATTCGATCATTGTTCACAACGAAACCCTGTAAATACAACTACACTTAAACCTTTGATTTCGGAAAATATTTCCGTGGCTAAAGAGATTCTGAGCAGTGTTATTATCCCGTTGATATGCATGAGCTACATAAGAATCCAAAGTAGAGATCACATAGTTTAGCCACCACAAAAGAAAAGGTTGAAATTTTTTATGATTTACCAATAGAAATATGTTACTTAGATCTTACCCTCCAAAAATCACAGCATACAGAAATGATTCGCCTCTAAAAATGCTCAACTAGATTACACACAACCTCCTGACTCAGAGCCTTACTCCTCCAGTTCCACAGAAATAATCACCATCTCAAAGATGAGTGAACAAAGAACTTTAGTTGCCAGTTTGTCTGAGCTCGGGACGGACAAAGTCAGCATCTGCAGGAACTGAAATGTCAACTGTTGGTCTCAATTGGGCACAAACTTCAATAGCTTCGTGCACAGGATCACATACGAAATTGGTCATAAGATCCATATTGACCGGAGCGTTATTGTCGACTGCCACCAATGCTTGCTGGGTTAGGTTGTAATCAAATCGAGGGGCCCACTTCCTAGATCCTAAACGAGCTGTTGTTGAGCAATTGTCAACCATGAATGACACTCCACGTGCATGCATGAAAGGATTCAGGGAATCAACTGACTCGATGACACTTTCATTTATGATCTCCGAGTAAGAATGACCTTTCTTCCTCAGAATCTCTATCTGTTTGCATTTGATAAAGAACAAAACGTTAGATGACAAGGATCTGTTACATAATAGGGGCATATCTCTTTGCTTTTTTTTTTAAGACATTAAGGTAAGTTCCCATATTCCTTCTCGACTGAGCTTTCAGGTTTTTATTTTTTAGCACTTCCGGAAGCTTTCTGCAAGAGGCCACCTGTTCGAGTTTTGCGAAAACCTCGAGCAAATTTTTCTTTCAGAAAGCTGAACTTCATCAAACAAGACCGAGATGCTCTCACACTTAGCTAACACCATAGGTGTTGAACATCCATGTACCATTATCATATTCAGAAGGAGAAAGAAGCAAAGAGGAAACCAGAATAAACAGAAAAAAGAAATGAAAATAAATTGGGAGGAAGGTAAAAAGGGCTTGTATAGCTAAAGAGAGAGCAGATAAGAGAAGGGTTTTAAGGAGATATAAGTCAACAGCAGCTCAAAATACACAGCAAGACGTCCTTTTACGGGTCAAACATAAAAATAAAATTAAACACATGGATTAAATAAAAAGCAAACCTGGGCCATCATCAATGCGACGTAGACACCAGCAGTGAAAGGATACAGAGGACCCAGATCACCAGATGGTCGTGTTGCACGAACACGCTCACCAACTTTCCACATTCTTGTCTGGTCTATTTTGCCCATTGGGAAAGCTGGTAATCCCTCTTTCTCCTGTATGTACAGAAAAAGAAGGTTAATAATCTTCATCTGATAATCAGTATTTGAGTTTTCCAAAATGCTGCAGAAGCCCCTGTATAATTAGGTTTCACCACAAGGATACACAATTTTGTCATGTGATCAAACGAAAATGTAGGGGAAAAGCACCAAAAGCTAAGTAGTACAGACAGTACAATCTAGTTTCCATCAAGGAGATTAAAAATTAATCAGCCTCCACTATTCTCATCATCGGTGGGTTTTTTTTTTTTGGGAGTGTGTGTGTGTGTGTGTGTGTGTGTGTGTGTGTGAGAGAGAGAGAGAGAGAGAGAGAGAGAGAGAGAGAGAGACCAACTGTTACGAAACTAAAGATGAAGAATCAACTTACAGAAAAGCGACGGCCTGCCAAGACAACACTCCTGATCTCACTACCTGTTGCAACATCTTCATAGCACTCATACAAGATCTCCATGCAGGGGTAGTATGAAGCACTATATGCAATCGCAAACTCCCGCTTTTCATCCCCAGTAAATGAATTGTATAGAGCTAACATGCCCTAGTAAACATGTATAGTACACATATAACACTTTCAGAACAATTTGAGAAGCTACAAAAGCATCTTGCTAAACATGATACATCAAATCAAAAGATTGAACAGTTAAGTTTTACCTTTGTTGATATGGTCCTAGAAATGTTTCCAGTTATGCACTCAACAGTATTCTTGTATGCAAGCTCTTCACTCATTCCATTTTCGGTATACCTTCTGAACAATGACTCAACAATGCCATGGACAGCACCAAGTAATATGCCTAACAAGAAAACCAGTGAACCTCAACAATACTGGTTTAGTAAGTGAAATTAACAGACTTCGGAAACATGCTAACCTCGCTCTCCAAATATATCACTTCTGTATTCCTGTTCTAGGGTAGTAGCAAATGTGAAGGGGGAACCAAGGGCAACTGACCACCCAAGAGCAACATCTGTGGCCCTTCCATCAATATCCTGTACATAGTGAAAGGCATTACATCTCATAGAACATAAAAGCCAAGAGTTTTGAGGGAAAATAGAAGAGGGTGAATTATAAAGGGCAGCGAAAGACCTGGTGAACTGCAAAACTTGCATTGATTCCAGCACCATTGATTTCTTTTCCTTGCACATATAATCTCCTGACTGATGGGCCCATACCCTTGGGACATACAGCAATCACGCTAATGTTCTTGGGAAAGTCAAGGCCCGATGACTGCAAATGGCCGAGAAGGAATCCATGCGAAAGACCAAGAATACTATTTGGCTTCATGTGAGAAAACACTTCTTCATAGTTGTCAGCCTGCACATACATCAGAAAATTCAGAAAAAAAAGGAGTGGTGAAGCAACTGGCACTACCTGCAAACCCGGTGAAGGAATACACTGTCTGATAAGCTATCAATAATTCCATTTCCTTGAGGTAAAATGTGTCAAAAAAGTTTATCTTTAATCCTTTTTTTTAATTTCCATCCTTCAGTTCTCTATTTCAGTTCAAATATGTGTTGAAGCTAAATAGACTCCATTGAATAACAAGTTCAAGGATACAATTGGTACACGAGATTATCAATTGATGACTTGGAGAAATATTATTTGAAAAACGTGATTCCAGTAATAATCTGTGTTTTTGCTAACCAAAATAAACTAGTATCAATTCTATTTAGAATGTTCAAAATCTCCCCAAAGAAAACACTAAGTTTAGTGAAAGTATACACTAAACAACAAAATCACATCTAATTACCAGTGGTGGGAGCAGAAAGCACAAAGTTATGACTTATGACATACGAAAACTAAGTTTTATAGTGCTTTGGAAGAGTAGGAAGCACTAAAACAAGATATCTAGCATCCTAGGCAAGACATTGAACTATCAGGTCAAGGGCAGCCTTCAATAAAAAGTATTACCAAGTCGTCACAAAAAAAACATGAGGCTAAAACAATGTGCCAACCTGAGCTGCATCAGAAATCAAAAGCAGCACTAGATCACTGGCAGAGATAGTTTCATATATGTCTCCTAAGGTACCATTCTCTTCAGTAAACCCAGCAGCACGGGCCTCAGCAAAGGAGCGAGAACCCTTTCTCAAACCAATCTGCATAAGACCAACATTCTTACTTCATAAGCTTCAACACTATGAGGAATTAATCTGTATCAACACCAGATTAAATCCAGTTTCAACTTCAACTTCTAAACCAGAAGAAAATGAAGTGTTACCTTAACAACTATATCAGATTTTGCTTCTGCAAGAGAATCCCTCAAATTCTGGGCTTGAGCTGGTCCCTACCAATAAGAAGTTATCGCTAAGCTACTTGAATGTAGAAAAAAAAAAAAGAATGAAGCATGAACAGAAGAGAGGCATAACATCAAATCTCACCTAAACCCAAAAAAAAAATGCATTTTTAGCTAAAATAATTCAAGGAATCTCACCTAAACCCAAAAAAAAAACTGCATTTTTAGCTAAAATAATTCAAGGCTATATATTTAAACTAGCCCAATAGTCAAAACAGTATTCAGATATATTGTGAAAAAATACCTTCTATGTTAAAGATGAAATCTAACGACATAACCGATTATCAATGGAAGCACAGTGTGAAATACATCAATTTTGAATGGAGGACGAATCCTCTCGAGAAATACTAGAATAGAGAAACTTTATCAGCAAATATGCTAGAAATAGTACGTAGAGCAGACACTGGACGAGAACAAATACGATTTCTAAAAAGTCAACAAAATGAGTAGTTCAAAGTTGCTTTTATTAAGTACATCCGAAAGATTGAACCTCTCTCGAAAAATAGCAAACGAGACAAAAAAAATTCTAAACTTCTACATATAGAAAGAGAAATCTTTTTCAAAAATTTTAGTTAACTAAACTCTTGGTATCCAATCGCACTCAAAAATACTATTCCCTCATACTTCATTGAGCTTCAAACAGCAAGCTTTCTCTTCGCATTAACTTCATATTCCAATTATGCACTCAGAATGAAACATCCTACATATATCCAAATTGAATCAACTGAATAAAAACAAAACCAAGAAATTTCACCTGAGAACCCCAGCCTATGACTCCAATCTGCTTGATTCCCTTGAATGCATCCGGCAATAACTTGAACAAATCTCTCCCTCCTCTCACAATGTACTACACCACAATCCCAAACAATATACGTTACACATCAAAGCCAAGAACTTCCCCATACAACAATAAACATTTTCATCACAGATATGCCGAACAAAAATAACACTAATACTTCCACCGCCAAAAAAACTGAATTATATGGTACTTCTACCACAGTTTTCAAAAATATAATGCGAGACTGTTTGTTTAAGTTTTTCAAAGAAGTTTTTGTAACAATATTTTAAAAAGGAAAAATGGTCAATTTGTCCCTTTGTTATTCGAAACTGAACAATTTTACCCTCTGTTAAGTTTTTGTCTAACATCATCCCTACCTTTAGAAATTTAGATAGCAGTAACAAGCTCCAACTTGAAGTAATTTTAAACCACAGTAAAAAGTTGTAGGATAATTTGGACCTTTTTCCTATAAAAAATTTGGACACGTGAAGTCCACACATTTCACGTAGTAGCTCCGTTGATGGCAAGGTCAACTACAAGACAATTTGCTAAGCAATAGACCAAAAGTGTAATGGAGAGCAAATTTGAGTTTTTTCCATAGTTTATAAATATCTTAAATATAACCAAAAAAACAAAATTTACACACAGTTAACTACGCCATTCTTTTTGAAACGGAGGTAATAGGTGAAATACATATAGATAGGAGAAGAGATGCACCTCGTCGTGACCAGCAAGGGTAACTTTCTCCTTCTTAAATACGGAAGTTTCAAAATCGAGAGAAAACGGTGCCTTGATAGTAGCAGGCGCAGCGACCATGCGAGCACTAAGAGACGCGCCGGAGCTAGAGCGAGAGCTATTACAGGAAAGAGATTTAGCTCTGAGCGGCTTAAGCGATGGGGACAAAGAAAGGAACCCTAAGCTACCGGAGAGAGCAGGCTTTAGGGATTTGGATGCGGAAGAAGTGGAGGAGGAAATGGAGAAAGAAGTGACCGTAGCCGCCGCCATTGCTGCTCCGTGAGCTGCCGAAGTCTCTGAAAAGTGTAGAGAGAGAGAGAGAGAGAGAGAGGGGATCACGTGTTTATGTTTGGGATTTTTGTATAGCTAGGGTTCAGATGTGCCGCATATATCTTCTGAGCAGAGAAGTAGCGAGCTGAAACTGTGATTCTAACGCCTATTAGTAGTGTTTACAAACAAAATAGACAAATTGATAATTAGAGTCAAATATCGAAAAAATAAAAACTGGATATGGTTTTATATTTAAAAAAATGATCATAATTTATTTGGTTTAATTTTAACTAAAAAAAGTTAAATCGAAACAAAATCAACCCGATAGTATATTTATATAATTTTTAAAAATATTTTATATATATAAATATTTATTGTAATATAATTTATAAATATTTTTTAAACTTTTTCATAATTTTATCGTTTAACGTATTATTTTAAGTTTAGACTTAAAATTCTTGAATGGTAAATAAATTTTATAAGCCATAAATGTAATAACTCAAACAAAGTTCAAATCAATACTAATGTTAACAAAAGAAATTCAATTCAATAACGACAATAGTGTTGGATAATTATTTTAGTTTTATATTGGCTTATAATGAAAATGCATAACTTAGTTTATCTTTTTCTTTGGTGCTTAGTTATGTAATTAATATTAGTACTTATTAGCTATATTTATTTTAGCATGACCTATATAGTATTTTTAGATTATGTTAATTTTCATTATGGCCTATTAATTAGCAATATTTATTTTATATTTGTTATTAAATATATTAGTATAATGCTATGACTTATCTCATATTATTGTGTTAGTTTCTTGAAAAACACATTATATAGTTGTATTTTACTAGGACTTGCGAAATATTTGGAACACAAGTTACATATTTTATGTTATGAAGACTTTACCGGAAAAAAACCTGGAAAATCCGAGAAAAATCGGGATTGAAAAATCCGACTTTGTTGGTTTGGTTTAGTTTATAAATTTAAAAACCCGACACTATTGATTTAGTTTGATAATTGAAAAATCAGAACCAACCCAACCTATGTACACCCCTACCTCTCAGTTTTTAGCTTTTACAGTCGAAAATTAGTAGTTTTGTAAAATAAAAATAAATTTTGTTTTAAATTAAAGAAATAATATTAAAAATTTCGAATCGCCACAAATATTTTTCAAACATTAAAAAAGAAAAACTCGACTAATATGTAAATTCTATTATTTTCTAAAGTTATTCATTCAAAGATTATACATCAATCTATTTTTGTCTATCGTTAATATTCTCATAATTAATATAGAACTCTTTGTTGAATCAGCAAACAAATTAATTGATAAATATATTTTCAATAATGAAATAAATCAAGAAAAAATTAATTAATTTTTTTTTTGAAGAGTTAGTAAATTAAAAATCCAAAGGAGGTTTATGGTAAAGAGAAAGATGTCCGATTTTGTTTTTACGGTAGAATTAATAAATTTTGTTTTGAAACTAAAGAGCCAACCCCAACTTACAAATTATTAGATCATTCGCGTATTCCTTTTTCAGAAAAATAAAGCGTTATATTGCCATACTCCTACCGCATACACCAACTTTTTGTTCTTGTTTTTGTTGGATTATATATCACACCTGGATCAATTTTAGTATCATATTCTCCGGTAAATTAAACAATTAGTACATATGAAAATTATACAAATTAGCTTTTGAAGCGTGAACAAAATAAATTAATTTCGTTCTCCAATTTTAGAGCAGCACGATCACGACCTTCAGAAACGTTCCACAATCTTCTATTGTGTTACCCAAATAATATCCAGAAAGAGAGAATTTTGGGTGGGCGAAATTTCAAGGAAAACTACAACCAAAATTCGGCCATTCCTATGCAGAGGCGGATCCAGGATTTTAGATTTATGGATTCCTACATAAATCTGAGTTAATAAATAATACTAATTGGATGAACGGACTGGGTTTCAAGCTAAATATTCTTATACATTTAATGAATTTTTCAATACAAATACATGTTCTAGACAAAAGCTATTGGGTTCACGAAAAACCGTAGCTATTGAAATGAATCCGCCCCTGCTCCTACGCATTAAATACCCATGTTAGCCACGTTTTTTTTTTTAGGGTAAACCCATTTTTCAAAATATGTTGAGTTTTCTTTAATACTAAGAAAAGATTTCCTTTATTTCCTATTATTTAGGCACAATATAGACCACCGAATTTAATTAATAAGGCTCCCTATTATATAATTAATTTGAATGTTGAAATTAATTTCTACCATAATAAATTACGAATTATTCCACTAAAAATTCGCAATTGCACTCCTTAGTTCAATCTCAAAATTCTTCCATGAAACCTTATTCCCCATGTTAAGATTCACATATTGATCAATCAAATTAAATTACTGACAAGTTAATTTATTGATTACTTCATTTAGACTTTCGCTTAACTTATTTCATGTGTCGGATACAAAATTAACTGGTCGGGTTTACACACGAAAACTTATAAACTTTCATAAAGGAGTATCATCAAACCAATACATGGATTCTATCAACTAATTATTATTTCGCCAACATATATTATTATTATCCAATTTATCAAACTTATTGACCCACGAAAGAATCTCGCCTTTTAATAAATCAAAATAATAAACGACACACACAACTAATAATAATTATATCAAGATTACAAGTATAAGTACATTGAATAGACTAGAAAAAATATTTTGTTAAGTCAGCATTAAAATACTTATCTCTACTTGATTCGTTCAATACATACAAAATATACTAGCATAAGAAGTAAGAATTAAACCATTCCCATAATCAAGATAAATTATATTTAATATTGTGCTACAACCATTCTCATGGTTTGTCTAGTTCTATCATTAGATTGTGAACATAAACTTTATGACTTATAAGAACCGATAATTTAATTTTTCGTGTATAAGCTAAACTTTATACACTAAATTATCTACTATATAAGCAAAGGACACACATACAAATACATGATCTATTTAAAATAAAATTATTGAATTGAATAAATAAATAAACAATTATTTCATACAAAATACTATATCGAAACGCATGATTTATAGTATTCCTAGCAGTTTTTTCAATATATCATATTTGTATCAACTTTGTTCACTTAATTTTATGCAAAAATAGCAAAAGTATTTCTTAATGTAATAGTTAACTTATTTTGTTGACATGACCATTTTCCAAGAACACCTCGTTATTGTGTGAACACCATTACCCATAATTTTCAACTTAGACTATGTGTATATATGTTAAAAGATCAACTAAATATGTATAAGTAATATACACCCTCCATCTCAAATTATCTGTCGTGGTTTCTAAAAATAGTTGTCTTAAATTATTTGCTATTTTAGAAGTTCAAGAATAAATTAAATATTTTTTTCCTATTCTACCCTTAATATTAGTTGTTCTTGGAGACTGCAAATACCTTAATTATGAGTAAGTACTAAATGAAGAAAGATTATTTGATCGTTCGCACTCGGGTGGTAAGGGGTCGATAGGATCTTCTTGATTTTGTGATCTTCAAAGAACTTATTGACTTTGCCACCGATGAATTGTCTCCCGTTATCACACGTGATCTTGTCCGGTATCCCGAATATTATATGATCCTAGATGAATTCGATGACCTCCTTTTCTCTAACTTTCTCGAACGCTTGTGCTTCAACCTACTTAGAGAAGTAATCGGCCATAAGTAGGATATACTGGGCCTTACCGGGTGCCCATGGCAAAAGACCTACAATGTCCATTCCCCATTTCATGAACGACCAAGGGGAAATGACCGGGTGAAACATCTCCCCCAATTGGTAGATCATCGGGGCGTGCCTCTGACATTAGTTACATTTTTTAACAAAGTCTTTTGCATCAATTTTCATCTCGTTCCAGTAATAACTAGTCCTGATCAATTTTCGAACCAACGATTTCGCTCACGAATGGATTTCGCAAGTACCCTCATCGACTTCCCTCATCACGTAATCTGTCTCCCCTGGACCCAAACATCTCGCTAATGGTTCGAAAGACGATCTTCGGTACATCTTTCCTTCAACTAAGCTAAGCATGGATGCCTTAGTTTGAAGGCCCCTCGATTCTTTGGGATTCAATGGCAATTTTCCTTTTTGAAGGTAGTCCATTTATTTTCCTCTCCAATCCCAAGTCAAGTTTGTTGAGTTTACTTCGTCATGACCTTCCTCTATTATCGAGCTCATCAATTGCACCACCGTTTCCGGAATTGAATTCATCGGAGTCGACTGACGACCCTAGATTAGCTAATGCATGAGCCTCGTTATTCTGATCTCGGGGCACATGTTGTAACGTCCATTCCTTGAACTAATGTAACATCACTTGTAATTTATCCAAGTATCTCCGCATCCGGGCTTTTATTACTTCAAATATTTTGTTAACAACAAGAAGGCAATCACACTTAGCTTCGGTCACCTCAGCCTCGGGCTCTTGGCTAGTTCTAGACCTGCAATCATAGCCTCATATTGGGATTTATAGTTAGTCAATTTTACGGTTTTAGTACGATTCCCAACCTAAACCATTTCGCATTGGAAACACCATTCATGAATAGGGTCCAAACCCCCAAGCTAGTCCCCGAGGCTAGTAATAATTCTTTCTCGACCTCGGGGATTAAGGCCGGTGTGACATGAGCCACGAAATCTGCCAAAATATGAGACTTTATAGTTGTTCGGGGTTTGTACTCAATGTCGTACCCGCTAACCTTTATGGCCCATTTTTCTAGTTGTCCTGAAAGCTCGGGTTTATGCATAACACTCATTAGCATATAAGAGGTCACGACACAAATAGAGTGACATTAAAAGTATGGTTTTACCTTCCTATATGCACTTAATAAGGTGAGGGCTAATTTCTCTAGGTGTGGATACCTCGTTTCGGCATCACCTAGGGTTCTACTAACATAATAGATAGAAAACCGCATACCTTCTTCTTCCCGGACCAGGACACCATTTACCGCCACCTCGGAGACTGTCAAGTAGAGGTATAACTGCTCGTTCGCCTTCGGGGTGTGCGACAAAGAAGGACTTGATAAGTATCGTTTGAGTTCTTCTAAAGCCTTTTGGCATTCCGGGGTCCAAGAGAAGTCATTCTTTTTCTTTAGCAATGAGAAGAATCGGTGGCTCTTATCCGATGACCTAGAAATAAACCGGCCTAATGCAGTTATCCGCCCTATCAGTCTCTATACCGCCTTGACATTGTCGACCACTGTGATACCTTCTATGGCCTTTATTTTATCCGGATTGATCCCTATTCCTCGGTTAGATACTATAAAACCGAGGAACTTGCCCAAGCTGACTCCGAAGGCACACTTCTCCAGGTACACCTTCATATTGTATTCCCTTAATATGTCGAAGGTTTCCTGCAAATGTTTCAAATGGTCCTCTGCTCATAGGGACTTAACTAGCATATCATCAATATAAACCTCCATTGATTTCCTTATTTGTTCCTCGAATATTTGGTTAACTAGGTGTTGATATGTGGCACCGATATTTTTTTAACCCGAACGACATCATGTTATAACAATAAGTGATCAACTTAGTTATGAAAGAAGTCTTCTCTTGGTCACCCGGGTCCATCCGTATTTGGTTGTACCCGGAATGAGCATCGAGAATGGTCAGCGTCTCGTGACCAACCATTGCATCGATCATTCGGTTGATGTTAAGTAAAGGAAACGAATCCTTCAGACATGCTTTATTCAAGTTCTTGAAATCTACACATGGTCTAAGCTTGTTTCCTTTTTAGGTGTGACTACTATGTTAGATAGCCAATCTCGGTAATTAACCTTCCGAATGGAACCTATCTTTACGAGTTTTGATACCTTGTATTTGATAAATGTCTACTTGATTTTGGACTGTGGCCTCCTCTTCTGTTTGACCGGGTGAAATATAGGATCTAAGATCAACTTGTGAGTTGTTATCTCCGTCGGGGTTCCTGTCATATCTAAATGGGACCAGGCAAAATAATCGGCATTAGTTTTAAGGAAATCAATGAGTTTTTTCCTGAGCTCGGGGGTTAATCCCGTGCCCAGGTATGCCTTTCTGTCTGGTTGGTGCTCGATCAATATGAATTATTCCAGTTCTTTGATCGTTGACTTGGAGGCATCGGTGTCATCAGGTGCTATGAAGGATCTCGGGGCTTCGAAGTCATCGGGACCAATGATTGCTATTTGGTTCCATTCTCTTCGACCAGTCCCCCACTTTTTGATGACATGATTGCGGGCACCAGGCTCACGTCCTCAACAATGAACATTTCCTTTGCGGCTGATTGTTCCCCGTAGATTGTTTTGATTCAACTTGGGGTTAAAAACTTCAACTCTTCGACCAGTGATTGCTATTTGGTTCCATTCTCTTCGACCAGTCCCCCACTTTTTGATGACATGATTGCGGGCACCAGGCTCACGTCCTCAACAATGAACATTTCCTTTGCGGCTGATTGTTCCCCGTAGATTGTTTTGATTCCACTTGGGGTTAGAAACTTCAACTCTTGATGCAATGTCGATGGCACCGCTCTCTTGTTGTGGACCCACAGTCTCCCGAACAAGGCGTTGTATCTCATATCCCCCTCGATTACATAGAACTTTGTCTCCTAGGTAGTTCCGGTTGTGTTGACCGGTAGGGTGATTTCACGCTTCATTGTCTGGCACTCCATATTGAAGCCATTCAATACTCGAACTGCTGGTATGATATGTTTCAACATCCCTAGTTGTTCTATGACTCTCCATTGGGTGATGTTGACCGAGCTACCTAGATCGATTAACACACTCTTAACTCATGATTTATTACTAAGTACAGATATTACCAATGCATCGTTGTAAGGTTGAATGATTCCCTCGGCATCCTCGACGCTAAATGAGATGAATCCTTCTGAAACATAGTCTCGAGTATGTTTTCCTCTTGTGATATAAACTTTGGTGCGTTTTATCATTGGCCCTTGTGAAACATCTACTCCTCCAATGATCATGTTAATCATATGTTGATGTTCTTCCTGCTCAATTTTCTTGTTGGCGTCCCTTTTTTTGAAATGGTTTTTGGCCCGCTCACTTAGGAATTCCCGAAAATACGCGTTGTTGAATAGATGGGCCATTTCTTCCCTTAACTGTCTACAATCCTCGGTTTTGTGACCGTGAGTACCATGATATTTACATATCAAGTTGTGATCCTTTTGTGTGGGATCAGACTGAAGTGGCCTTGGCCATTTGGTATCCTTGATGCGACCGATCGCTAACATTATACTCGTTGCATCCACGTTGAAGTTATATTCCAATAGTCTCGGGGCATCTCTTCCCCTGGGTGATCTGCCGGATCTGTTTCTAATCACCAATCCTCAGTTGTTTAGACCCTAGTCACTTTTCCTCTCATTCCTGTTCGGGTGGCCATTGGATCTATTTCCCTTTCTATCCGAGCTGTATGGCAGGTATCGATCTCGGGATGCCCTCGGCTCCTGATCCACAATTCTATTAGACTTGTCATTCACTCTATTGGGTAAACAGACCTTGATGAGCTCCTAGCTGATCGTCCTCGACTCTGATCTTTGATTGGTACCTGTTGTGGACATCGGCCTAGGTGACCGCAGGGTATTCTACCAAGTTGTGCTTCAATTGGTGAGAAGAACTTCGAGGGTTGAGTCCTTGAGTAAATACTTGAATGGCCAATCATCTGTAACCGATAATAAGTCCATTTGTTCCATCTTGAACTTCGACACGAATTCCCTAAGCATATCGTTATCCCTTTGCTTGATTTTAAACATGTCCGATTTCCTCGTCTCAACTTTGACAGTGTCTACATGGGTTTAACGAAGGCATCTATATGCATAGCGAATGAATCAGTAGAGTTTGGGAGTAAGTTATGCTACCATATCACTGCTCCCTTGGATAAGGTTTCCCCAAATATCTTCAGCAACACCGACTTGATCTCGTCGTCCTCGAGGTCGTTTCCTTTATTGCACACGTGCAGGATGTCACATGCTCGTTTGGATATGTGGTTTCGTTATATTTAGGAATGTCGGGCATTCAGAACCTTTTCGTTGGCTTTGATGTCGCACTCGGGGGAAAATGTTTCTGAATAAACTTTTTTGGAATGTGGTCCCTTGAATATCATAGGCGCTGCCAGGATCTGTTCGACCCTCGAATTGTAAGTCTCCACCTTCTTGTCATTTGCCTCTATCTTCTTTTCGCCAGACTCTACCCGTTTTGTTAGTGCTTTGAACATTTTCATCACCTCGAAAGTTTCCCCTGGTCCGAACCCGTCTGGTTCTATGACAATCCATTCTTCTCTCCGAGTATCTTCTCCAACTCGTTCGGGTTCGGCTGCATCCTGTGCGCGATTTTGACTCTGTAGATGTGCTATTGCCACTTGGTGAGCTTGTAGTATCTCAAAAATCAAACGTAAGCTAACTCTATCACCTCCCCCTTCGGGCGCTTCTCGAGCCGATGGGCGGGGCGCCATGTGAATGTTGTTTTTGGGATTAGTCGGTAGGTTGATAATGATAACAACTTGTGAATTGGCGTAGTGGGTCAGCGATTGGAACACCATTAGGGTCGATAAGGGGAACGCCGTTACTTGGTACCACATTATTATTTTCACTGTGGTGGCCTGACTCAGCGTCAATATTCAAGCCAGCAAACTGACAATTTGACATTTTGAATAGTCCTGAAATCAAACTTCAAAGAGCAAGTGTAAAATAGGGTGTGTTATAAAAATTCGTATTAAATCACCACTATTATCCTTAGCCACATGGTGGGCGCCAACCTGTTTATCTTAAAAATGAGTAATAATTAAATTTGTAAGCGTACAAAAAGGATACGTGCTTTAATTTAACACAAATGATAAAAAAAACAAGTAATTGTATTAAAGGAAAGCACAATAATCAAACCAAACACTACGAAGTAACTGAGCATGGCGTTAGACTTGAACGTTAAAGACCGACCTCAATCGAGCCCTCGGAATAGAGCTCGATTTCAGTAGAATGAGATAATAGCTGAAGAACACTTGACCAATTGCAAAAGACAAAGTAAACTTTATTGCTTTGATATACGTACCAACCATAGTGAAAAATGATATGGTTCTCCCCTTTTATATATATTAGGGGAGCTTCAATCCTATTACCGGTCTAAATAAGGTAAAAATCCCTTTTCTTCCCTTTTTCTCAGTAAAACACGATCCACGGTTACTATCATGCGTGATCCTAGCCGCAATATCTGGTTGATGGCTGATATTTCGGCTCCTCGTTCGTCTTCTTTAACCGCCTTCCCTTAGACCTTGATTCTTTATTTCGTTCGAGCTTGATTCTTCCCATGTTCGATCATGCCCGGTTCCCGACGTGTCATTCGTCCCCCCATACTCCGATTTATGGGCACCCTCGGCCTTACCCAAGCCAACGTTGAATCACAGTGTCCCTCGTTTCTTCATTGGAATATTGCAGGTAACTTTACCCATGATTTTACCCGTACACACCGATACTTGCAAATTAATGAAGAAGACAATTGTGAAAAATTTTCATATTTGACCAAAATACGTTTTGAAGTAGTTGTACATGAAACATCAAGCTTTAGATACTTGTAGAATTAGTTTAAAATAATTTTGGTAGGTTTTGTATTCTTATAATTTTAAAAATGCTAGTATAAGTTAATGGTTTTAACTAAATTGTTGTACTTTGAATTTCATAGAGTTCCCAAATAAAACCCCATGACCAAGAGTTTCATGGAATTGGTTGTAGAATCAAGGGAGTAGACTTCAACGTGAAAACTAAGACACAAATGATTACTGGCAATTTTATTAGTAGTATTTGTATTGGTAGAAAAAAGGCATTACACGTCGAATATTAACAAGCTGATGAAACATGACGCGTGGAACAAGTATAGTGACAAATGGCACATTCAATTAATGGAATTAAGAATACAAGGAAGATACGAGAGAAGCACCCACAAGACAATATAGAGAAAAGAACTGGGCATGACCGTTGTTAAAGAAAAAGGCGTGAGCAAAATGAATAAAGGTTAAAAAGAGGGAAAGATACACGAACCAGAAGTAAATAAGGAAGGGGAGTCAGAGCAGTTATAAGGAATCTATAGCTATAAATATGTCAGTTACGGTTATCTATGATAATGGGCAATCAATATAATTAATACTCATAATGAATCCAAATTAAGTGTGAAAACCGTTATGATTGTACGCTCCTATATAAGGATAAAGAATTTCATTTGTAGAGGGAAATTACGATTACTACTAAAATACATTTCATTATTCTTTGTTTTATCAAAGTTTCTAGCCTTGATTTTAGGGATTGATTGTTGATTCATTCCTTATTTCTCTTTGATAATTTTCTCTATTACCTTTGTTATTTTTCTAAAAGGTTATTGTGGAAGTGAAGTAAAACTTGGTTATCAGTAACCCGTTTTCTCCTAAATATAGACTTTAACTGAGAAATCTTTTTTTTGTTAAACAAATTGGTTCCGTTGCCGGGAACCTGATAATCTTTTCATTTTCGGAATTCTGCTTTCTGACAACTAACTATGTCAACTATTAATGACAATAACCAGTTGAACCCACAGGAAGGGACTCCACCACTCCTCTCCCTAATGGGATCCCCTCGACAATCCCGTGACGGTTCACCTGAAAGATCTACATCACACGCTAATGATTAACAAAAGGACAAACAAACTGTCGAACAAGACGCTCTAAAATAATTGATTGCAGAACACGTCAATAGTGCTCTTCAAGCCTTTGTTAGGGGATTGCCTAATGTGCCATAAACTCCTCCACCAGTCAATACAACAACCTTAGAAAACCCATGCTCGGGGCTCGATAATTATGGAAGTGGAGGAACTCCCAATGAATCTCGTGATGGAGGGTCAGGTACACCTAATAATTCTGACTTACAAAGTTTGGTGCTAACTTTGCAGAAATAATTGAAGGAGCAAAATGATCGCATAGAGCAAATACCTGGCGTACCGCCCGAGATCAAATGAGTAGATATTGATAAGTATTCACAACAACCTTGGAAGTCAAGTGCAGCACATTTGCAGATTCCTAAAAAGTTTAAAATATCTGATATTCCAAAATATGATGGAACAATTAACCCCCGAGATCACGTAATTGTGTTCACATCTGGCGTGAAGGGCAACGATTTAACCAAGCAAGAAATCCAATCAGTTTTGGTTAAAAAGTTTGGTGAAACACTCACGAAAGGACCATTAACGTGGTATTCTCTTTTACCTGAAAACTCTATTGATTCTTTTGTTGAGCTTGCAGATTCATTTATCAAATCACATTTAGGAGCTCAGAAAGTTGAAAAGGGATGGAAAACATCTTTAAGGTAAAACAAGGGAATACAGAGTTGCTCAGGGAATTCATAGATAGGTTCTAACTAGAGCGGATGATGTTACCTCGAGTACCTGATAACTGGGCAGCTATGGCTTTTGTGAGCAATTTAAACGAGAAATGTTCAGAAGCCATGAGGAGGCTGAAGGAAAGTTTGCAAGAATTTCCAGCAATAACTTGGAACGATGTGTACAACATGCACAGTACGAAGCTGCGGATAGAAGAAGATACGGTTGCACAACCAAGCGATAATGACGGACCAGGATCGAGACGTTGAAAATCAGAACAAAGGATCGAAAAGAACATGTACGAGCCTTACATAGGACCTGCGGGGCAGGGCTCTCGATCTAAATAAGAGAACGTACGATTTGACTCAAGATCGAGGCAAAAAGATACGAGTTCTTCATCTAGATTCAGAAATGAATGGAATACACGAGGCAACGATTCCAGTACACATATGAGGATTGGATATTACAGCTTTAATGTCAGCACCTCTGAGTTAGTAGCAGTTTTAAGAAGTATGTGACATAAGATGTGATGGTCAAAAGAGATAAGATCATGTCCGAGCAAAAGCAATCCAGATTTCTGGTGTGAATTTCACAACGATCATGGCCATACAACAGGAGATTATAGATTACTACAGGGAGAAGTCGAGCATTTGCTGAAGCAAAGTTATCTAACTGACCTATTTAGCTAGAAAGGAAGATAATCATACATGAAGAACAGACAGGAACTTCCGAAACCTCAATCACCAAAAAGATCAGTCAATGTAATTACCGAGGGAGATGAGGTTAATGGTGTAATGTATACAACTACAAAAAATATGTCAAAAGTCACGGTCACTCACGGAAAGCGTGTTCGCCAAGTCTTGGATGGAGACAATATAATATTTGATGATGAAGATGTGGACGACTTGATGATTTCTCATAGTGATGCATTGGTAATATCTTTAATTGTACACGATACTAACGTAAAACGAGTTTTGATTGATCCAGATAGTTCAGTGAACATCATTTTGCTAGGAGTGGTGAATGAAATGCAAGCTGATGACAAAGTGATTCCAAAGGCATGGTCTTTGTCCGGGTTTGATAATTCAAGTGTTATCACAAAAGGGGAAGTTTTGATCACTGCATTTGCAGAAGGAGTTGTGAAAGATACAAAGTTACAGGTAATAGACGTGGAGATGGCATATAATATAATTATGGGAAGATTATAGATACACGATATAAATGTCGTCCCATCTACTTTACATCAAGTTATCAAATTTCCTTCACCGTGGGGAATCCGTAAAATTCGTGGAGATCAACAAGCTTCAAGGAATATCAACTCGGTGGTAGTTTCGAGAACGGTAACTAATGATGCAGACACAAAATAACAACTACAACAGTCGGTTGAGGATGTTGATGCAAAGACCTCAACTGAAGGCATACCAGGACAGAACGACGTTGATTCAAGACATGACGCCATTCAAGATCTAGAAAAAAATGAAAATATTAAGGCAACTACTAAAGAAACCAAAGCTATAGTGCTATTTACACATTGGCCAGACAGAAAAGTTCACGTCGGAGCAAATTTATGCCCAAAAATGAAAGGTAAGTTAATTAAATTTTTACAAGCTAATGAAGATTGCTTTGCTTGGTCGCATTCAGATATGACAGGTATACCTCCAGAAGTGATGACCCACAAACTGAATGAGGACCCATCATATCCACCTCTCAAGCAAAAGAAAGGATCCTTCAAAAATCAAGTAATCCAAGATGAGGTACAAAAGATTTTAAAAATTGGGTCGATACGAGAGGTAAAATACCCTAAGTGGTTAGCTAATACTGTGGTAGTTCCTAAAAAGAATGGAAAATGGAGAGTTTGTGTAGATTATACTGATTTAAATAAGGCTTGTCCTAAAGATTTATTTCCTTTGCCACATATAGATCAACTAATTGACTCTACCGCAGGACATGAGCTTTTAAGTTTTTTAGATGCATATTTAGGATATAACCAAATAAAGATGGACTCTCTAGATGAAGAAAAAACTTTATTTATTACTGAAAGGGGGACTTACTGTTATAAAGTCATGTCGTTTGGTTTAAAAAATACTGGAGCCACGTACCAAAGATTGGTGACTAAAATATTTCAACAACATTTGAAAACAACTATGGAAGTCTACATTGACGATATGTTGGTAAAGTATGCACATGTGGGAGATCATTTTCAACACTTGTTAGACACTTTCAAGATTCTCCGCGAGTACAATATGAAGCTAAATCCAAAAAAATGCATTTTTGGCCTGACTTCAGGCAAGTTTTTAGGCTTTCTTATTTCTAACAGGGGTATTGAAGTGAATCCTGCACAAAACAAAGCTATCGAGGAAATACCAGATGTACTTACAAGCAAAAAGAAGTGCAGAGATTAGCATGAAGAATAGCAGCCCTGGGGAGGTTTATATCAAAATCATCAGAAAAGAGTTTTAAATTATTTTTCAGTATTGAAAAAGCAGAATCAGTTTGAATGGACTGATGAATGCCAACAGGCCCTCAGGACCTAAAATCGTATTGTCAAAACCGCCTTCGCTAGCCAAACCAAAAGACGAAGAAAGGCTAATCATTTACCTTGCTGTGTTGGAAATGGCGGTAAGTGCGGTGTTGGTACGATAGGATAAAGGTAAACAATCTCCAATTTATTATGTTAGTAAATCTTTATTAAATGCTGAGACACGGTGTCCCCATTTAGAAAAACTTGCTTTAGCGTTAATCATGTCATCTAGAAAGTTAAGACGTTATTTTCAATATCATCCTATTTCCGTAATAACTGCTTTCCCCCCTGAGGAATATATTGTATAAACAAGAAATATCTCGTAGATTTGTTAAATGGGCAATAGAACTCAGTGAGTAGGATATCATATACCAGCCTAGAATTGCAATAAAATCGCAGGTTTTAGCATACTTCGTAGCAGATTTCAACACGAATTTAGTTCCCGAAACGGAAAAAGAATTACAGGTATTGACTGGATCTAATCCGGGGACTTGGATTTTATTTACCAATGGTTCTTCAAATATTAAAGACGCGTGCTTAGGAATCGTTCTAATTCCACCTTCATGGAAAGTCATAAGACAAACAATAAAATATTATCCAATCACTAACAATGAGGCAGAGTACGAAGCTGTGATTGCAGGTTTGGAACTGGCACGAGAACTTGGTATAGAGAAGATTTGTGATCAAAAGTGATTCGCAAATGGTGGTTAACCAGATGCAGGGGACTTACATAGCAAGAGAAGCACGAATGCAACAATACCTGGAAAAAGGTACGAGAATTACTTAAACAGTTTCAGTTATGGAAGGTCGTGCAAATACCCAAGGAAGAGAATACAGAAGCAGATGCGTTGGCAAATATCGTGTTTGCGAGAATATTAGCAAGCTGATGAAACATGACGCGTGGAACAGTGGTATAGCGACAAGTGGCACACTCAATTAATGAAATTAAGAATACAAGGAAGGTACATGAGTAACACCCACGAGATAGTACAGAGAAAAGAACCGGGACTAACAATTGTCTAAGAAAAGGCGTGAGCAAAATGAATAAAGGTTAAAAGGAGGAAAAAATACACGAACCAAAAGTAAAAAAGGAAGGGGAATCAGAATAGTTATAAGAAGTCTATAGCTATAAATATGTCAGTTACAGTTATCTATTATAATGAGCAATCAATATAATTAATGCTCATAATGAATTCAAATTAAGTGTGAAAATCATTATGATTGTACGTTCCTATATAAGGATAAAGAATTTCATTTGTAGAGGGAAGTTACGATTACTACTGAAATACATTTCATTATTCTTTGTTTTATCAAAGTTTATTGCCTTGATTTTAGGGATTGATTGTTGATTCATTCCTTATTTCTTTTTGATAATTTTCTCTATTACCTTTGTTGTTTTTTCTAAAAGGTTATTGTGGAAGTGAAGTAAAACTTGGTCATCAATAACCCATTTTCTCTTAAATATAGACTTTAACTGAGAAATTTATTTTTTTGGTGAAACAATATTATAATTATGTACTTTAATTTTGTCCCTGAGGAGGGTATGAAGATCTACAATGTCTTGAATATCTACTTTTTGTAAGCAATCATTTATTTTCTTTACAATTATCATAAACAAAGTGAACCAAAGAGCACATTTTGTCCGTATGTATAACAAAAAAGAAAAGGATTAACATATTTATGCGTACCTCCACAAATTGATATAGCTAATACAATTACGTTTGCACTAGCATTGAGATAGTCATAACCGATGAAGAATCATGTTGATAAGAATTATCGCTTATGGAATATCAAGTTAGGGTCAAGGTAAGTGAAGATCCCTAAGCGATACTTATTTACAAGGACTCTCCTCGGCTATTGCAAAAATATATGGATCTTTGTCCATTCAAAACATATTGGGAAAGTAGTGTACTATGTTATAATTTCACTTCTTGGTGGAAAGATTCATCATGTTTTTCATGTTAGTTTGCTTAAATCTTTCGAGAAAGACAAAGATGATCTCTCAAGAAGCCAGCACACAAAACCAACATCGAAAAAATTTGTCAGTCAGCAAAAGAACAATAAAAGTTATACTTGATGACTGAATGAGTCTTATCTTAAGAAAAATCTATCAGAAATTCTTGATTAAATTGAGAGAATGTGATGTAGAGGAGAAAATATGGAAGAAAGTGAAGCCTCCATGCGTTCAAGAACATGATGGATGACTATCTTGCACGGAAAGCGCCAAGTACATTGCTAAACAGGTGGAGATGAATGTCATGTATTACTTTTGAGCTATGCTCCATGACCCATTGGTTGCGCCCCTTGGTGCTTGCCTAGCCTCCCAACATCTAGTTCTATGGACGAATCCTTTGGTTTTGGTGGCTTCTGTCGCCCTATAGCTCGTGCCCAGCAAAAGGTAACGTAAAGAACTCGTACGGATATGCTAATAGATAGAGGATCTTCCAGTCCTAGAATGAGAAAGTAGCTTGTCTGCAGTGTTCGCTTGCAGCCAGTGCCAACAAGCTGATACCTTGTAACTAGTGCCCCGCGTAGTACACACCATCTGAAGCTGAAGACACAAACGCGTCCCATCCAAGTGGAGTCCACTTGACTAACTTTTCCTTTGTAGAACTCTAGGTCTTTTTTCATGTAAATATATGTCACTTTTATTTCGTTATTTGCTTTATAATTTTTTAGCTTATTTTAACCATGTCTTATAACTTGGGCATATGGTAGACGAAGTTTCCAACAAGCATTTAAATCTCAATATTAGTGTCTCCTCTCCTGGCACCACGTTGATTTCTTGTAATCGTTGCTCTCTTTAATTTTTTATTTAATTCTCTTTTCAATTTTCTGTTTGCATACTATGATCATGATATTGACTTTTCCGTATCGTATTGATAGTCTAGTCAAGTATAGGGGGCCTTCGGTCGGCGAAAAATAATTACAAAAAAGTTGGTTGCTTTGCCTTACATCGTTATTCCAGAATATCTTAGGAAAGCGCAACGTAATAGCACTAATGTTACCTAGTATAAATATTTAAATACATAATATTTTTCTATTGTTTTTTAAAATATTGGTGGATGGACTTACTAATGAAAAATGTGTAGATAATGTATATCTGGTGGAATAACTGGAGTTGTACAAACTAGTTTGAATACCATTATCATCGAAAAATATATATTCTGTCTTTTCTAATTTATGTGATTATGTTTGATTAAATGTGAAGTTAAATTATTTTTAAACAAGAAAGTATGATATTTTTCTTACAACAAATTTTAAAAAAAGAAGCATGACATATTGGGACATATAGAGTAAATGTTATAAAACTTGCAAATTATTAAGGGATTGCACAATTAAGCAATTGAAGGAAATGGAAATGGATAAGTACGATCAAGCTTTTTCTTTTTCTTGTATTTTAATCTTTCTTCTAAGCAACATACTCTTCATTAAAATAGAAACTATTTTATTACGTAGAGTATCGTTTCTCGCAGATGTTACATTACACAATTCACAACAAAGGAATAAGGCAGGCCTTTTTGCACACGTGTCGACAAACAAACCAGATGAACTCTCTTTACGTTTCTCGAAAATTTTACGTTTCTCGAAAATTTTCCAACTCAAGAAAATTCCCTCAACTCCTCCGTTTCTCTCTGTCCTACTTGTGTTGTGCTTTTTGTTCTCAATCGTTCTTGCAAAAGTTCACCTTTTTTAAGGATTCTGCTGAAAAATAAAATAAAAAAAATACCGGGACTCACTCTTTGCTTCTGGGTATTCTTATTTTTGAACAGTAAGTTCTTATGCTTCAACTATAGTAATCATTTCCTTTACTAACCAAGCTCCTTTTTTAATTTTTCTTTTGTAATAGATAGATAGTGATAGTCTAATAGAGGTATATATATTGTATAATTGGTTTCTGCTTTGTGGGTATTGATTCTTGATCATGGCGATGATGAATTTTACCTGTTTCTCTTTGAAGAATTTTTGGGGCGGAAAATAGTTTTTTCAGTACATACTTGCCTTTTCTTTTGTGGGGTTTGATGATAATTATTTTCTTTCTTGTATATACTGAGCTTTGGTGGTGGGTTTCATTTTAGAAGAATTAACCCAAATAGTCGCCCATCCAACCACTTAAACAATAGCCGGTGGAGGTGTAATATATCTATCATTTATGTATTATATGTGTATAATTGTGTATAATAAATGTATATGGCTAGAAAAATTATGTATTATATGTATTAATATAATTTGTGTATTATATATGTATAATCTATGTATATGGCTAGAAAAAATAAACAATAAATATGACCGACTATTTGTGTATAGATACCTTTATTTTACGTGCTTATCTTTCAAGAAATGGATTGAGATCTTCTCTATGTGAAATTTATGTGGTTTTAGGTAAAGTAGCTTGCTTTGTGTAATGTCTTTGATGAATTATTTCATGGGTTTGGAATGCTTTTGTTGGAAATTTGGTATGAGGTGTAGTTTCGGTATAAGGAAGCTCCTTAAACCCTTTTGTTGACTTTAGCTGACCAAAAAGGCTTTGGAATCTTGATTACTGCAGATATTTCCATTTTGTCCATTTGTAGGCCAAAAGTTACTCTACATACATGAAACATATGGTCAAAGAATTATACCTGTCCAAATCTTTTAAGGAGTTCTGAGTTTTGTTATTTGTATGACGAATCATTAAAACATCATTTGAGTTTTGATATTTGTACTACAAATCATTAAAACGTCATTCCGTGAAAGAACCCTAGAATTTAAGCTTCGTGGGTTCAACATTTAAGGTTCTTAGAATTAAACCTATTATATTTTTAAAGTTAAGGGTTCATACCTACTATTTGTTGCAATTTTAGTGGAGTTTTATACATAAAGTGTCGCGTTAAAAGTGCTGGTTTCAGATGAACCCGGTAACATGAAGCTGCATCCGCCCCTGCGCTGCACTTGGCTGCCATCATCATCTTATGAAAAAAAATTCCATTCGTGCCTTCTTTTTAATTGTCTAAGATATCTGTTTTCCTAATTGATTTGTGAAACTAATGAACGGCTGAAGTTTTGATTGTTGAAACATGGATGAACTTCTCTGGGAGGCCTATCATGACTTGTCTCTGTTAAATGGTTAAGTTTTCGGACTATTTTATATACTTTTGCTTGATCGGTTCAGTGACTGTAAATGTAGTAGTAGGTCGGATCATGCTATTATAAGAGTACTTACTGCGTCATCCCAGTGAAATAAAACAATGTTACAAATAGATGAGCTCGTGCTATTTATATGTGAATTCAAAGAGTTCTGATTTAGTTTCAAGTTCTGTTTAAAAGAGTTTCTACTGTACTGTCATAATTCATGTAAATAATAAGCTATCTCATATTGCAGCACTTACTTCATTGATTCCCGGGAAAGTTGTCGAAGTGTTATGCGATGGATATGAAAGGTATATCATGGGTTGGAAATATATATCAGAAATTTGAAGCTATGTGTTTGGAGATGGAAGAGGCTATGTACCAGGTAAACTTCATCCCTCTCTAAGTTAACATTTCTGTATTCCTATTTAACTAGTGGCAACATATGTTTGATATAATTCTCTCATATTGTTTGACTTGAAATAACTAGTGACTTGTTTCATAACTTCAAAGCGCAGTACCTTTTATTCATCTTGCACTACTTTGACCAATTAAGCATTCACCACTGTAACTGGTCACACGATATATCACAGGACACCGTTAGATATGTTGAAAATCAGGTACAGACTGTTGGTGCAAGTGTCAAGAGATTCTATTCTGATGTGATGCTAGATATGCATCCTCATTGTAACATAGGTCCCGTGAAAGTCGCAGCTGCTGACTTGTCTCTGAACCCTTATGCTCACACTGAAATCAACAAGAAGCTGAAAGCAAATCTTAAAGGCCACAACCCTAGAGGAATTACTAAGAAATTAATTGATGATACTCAAGTGATCAAGGGTAAGGATACTGATTATCCATCATCTTAGTGGCCCAGAAAAAAACTGCTAATAGAGTAATTTATGACGTGTCAGGGAAAAGCAAAAATGGAGGAGTTTATAGACGTCAAAATGTTGGGATCAAAGAGATTGTTAGAGATAGTCATCCTCCATCTAAGAAGTCTGATGCTATCTGTATCGTCTCAAGGGATGCAATCAAATTTTCCTCGGTTTCTAAGGTTAGAGGAGATTATGAAGTGGCATCTGACCGCATGGCCATGACTTCGGCCAAGGCCTCAGTTAAAGGACATGATTCTGTAGAAGCAGCAAAGGAGGTTTACAATCATATTATGGATATAAATGTGTCTGCAGCTGGAATCTCGAGTAATGCTGCAGCTTCTGACACGAGTTTATCAGTTGAATCTGTTGGGAAGAATCAACCAGATCTCAGAAACACAGCCGCTATTGGTGAGTTGCAATCAGACTCTCATGGTATATATGTTTAGCAGTATTCTGTTTATTTTTCTCACTCCTTTTTTATGTTAACTCGTTATCTGTCAGCAGGTAGGTGTATGGACAAGGAGTTGGCAGGTGAGACTGGACCAGATATTAGAAGTAATACTCACAACGATGAGGTTGCTCGTGAGGAGATCAGTGAATCTTGCCAAGGTACTCACAATAGTTACCAAGTAGAAAAGGATTTCCTCCTTTCGATGTTTTGCTTCCATTTTTCTGTGTACCTGTAATGCAAGATTCACTACTCTGATATAATCTTGGAGAGTAGGTTTCATATCATTAGTTATGCAACTGACCAACATACTCCTACTTTTCAGATATTTCCATCCAGATTCCTCAAAATTGCACCTTTATTGAAATCCTTTCTCATTCTTTTTGTGTCTGCTAATGTTATCTTTTACAGAAAGATCAGATAGCTATTCTTCTACTTCACCCAAGAAGTATGATCATTTAAACGAGTCCGATGTGGAAATTGTAGAGCAGTTTGATGAATTAAATTTGGAGGAAACATGTGTCCTGGTTGAAGGGGGCAGGCTTCATATTCCTCAGGGCTCAGTCAAACGGAAGTCGTACAAGGTCCCATTTCCCTCTCCTCCTTCCTCTCGTGTTATATTTGGTATTTCTTGTTTTCTATTTATATGGTTTTTGTTGGTTTGGTTGTGGTGGGAGGGTTGTTTCATCGCGAATCTGCGCCTCTAGATTTTGTTGACAGTTCAGTTATTTTCTCAGAAGAAGCTGCGGGAAGTATTTTCTACGAAAAAGAAGACGACAAGGAAAGAGTATGAGCAGCTTGGAGCATTACATGGAGATCAACTGCCTAACCTAGAGGCTGAAGACAAGGTGATGCAGGTTCTAGCCACGAGCTCGAACACAAAGAGCTTGTCAGCTAATGATCATTCTGAATCTGATGAGTGGGAACTTCTCTAGATATGGTGCTGCTATAAAATAGTAGTGTTTCTTTTGCCAATCAATAGATGGCTTTGTACAGAAAACCAAGATAAAGAGGAAGCAACAGGTGTTGTTATTATAAGCCAATTATTCTCTTTATAAAAGGTTATAACTAATTTGAGAATGAAAATAGATTCCTCCATTTATAACCAGTTAATAATAATACATCTTGGTAAGTTGAAGCAACTCTTTATATTTAGGGTGAATAGGCAGTCCTTTCCTTCAATCTTCCTTAAAGAGTGCATTCCCATAAAATATGAAACTTCTCCCTGTGTTGAGCTCCTTAGGTTTGCTGTTTTGTCCTTGCACCAATTCTGACCTACAGTTTTAACAGGTGCCCATGCATATGAATGAGCTCTTCTTTTCTGCAAAATATGAATCTTTTTAGGTGTTTTGCATTCCATCGGTTATAGTATGTCCTTGGCCCAGTTCTACCTGCAGAAAATACTTACCTGCATTCGGTATTTGTACTAAACTAAGCAATATAACTTCAGGAGTTACAATTTGAAATGCGACTACATTATCACATAGTGTATAGTTTCTTACATCATCAAATCAATTACATCATCAAATCAATATAATTTATAAATCGATCAAAATGCAGTAATTGTGGGGCTCATATTAAAGAAAAACAAAGAAGAAAATGTGAGGTGCCTAACTTTGTTGACAACTTTATTGAAGAAAATAGGAGGTGCCTAACTCCGTTGACAACTTTGCCGAAGAAAATGGGAGGTGCCTAACTTTGTTGAAAAATTATAGGACTAAATCAACAACAAGACATCTTTTTTTGTAGCGGTTGAATGACATCTCTTACTATAAATAGAGACCCCCATTTTTTATTTCAATCACACCAAAATAAGAAAGAAGCAATAGAAGTTAGAGAGAATAATCCACAGATTATAGTCTGTGAGATAAATAGTGAGTGTGAGTAATATTGTAGTGAAGTATTTTAAATAAAGAGTGTTATTTCTTTCAAGATTGTAGTAGTCTCTTGACACTACTAAGTTATAATATTATAATGGTTATATTGCTCTGCTCGAGTATTGTATTTTACCCATTAAAAGAGTTGGTGTCGTTGTTACTCTCTTGTGTTATTATTATTTATCGTGGATATTATTTCTGGACGGGATTATTATTTTTCCCAACAACGTGGTGTCAGAGCCATGGCAAATAATGGTACGCTGTCTTTTCAATACCCCCGTCTCACAAAAGATAATTATGAGAAATGATGTCTAAGTATGAAAGCCATTCTTGGCTCTCAAGATGTGTGGGAAATCGTAGATAGAGGGTATGCAAAACCCGATAATGAGGAAGTTCTGCCTCAAAATAAAAAAGATGTCTTGGCAAAGACAAGGAGTAAGGATCAACAAGCCCTCACGCTCATCCATCAATGTCTGGATGATGCCATGTTGGAGAAGGTGACAGATGCTACCACCTCAAAGGAAGTTTGGGAGATTTTACAAAATTCTCTTCAAGGAGTTGACAAGGTGAGGAAGGTAAAACTTCAAACTCTAAGGGCTGATTTTGAAGTTTTAAAAATGAAAGAATCCGAATGCATTTCGGATTATTGTTCAAAAGTGAAGGTTGTTGTAAATCAATTAAGAAGATATGGGGAGGACATAAAAGATGTCCGTGTGGTAGAAAAGATCCTTCGCACTTTAACACCTAAATTTAATTTTGTGGTGTGTGCTATTGAGGAGTCTAAAGATTTAGACTCTATGATGGTAGAGCAATTGGAGGGTTCTTTATAGACCCATGAAGAAAAGATCAAGAGGAGACAAGAAGTGCCATTGGAGCAATTTCTTAAAACTCAGGCATCTTTCAAAGATTATGGAGGTGAAAAGAGCTATCGAGGGAATGGACGGGGACGAGGTCGTGGCAGTCTTGGAAGAGGAAGAAGCAACGCTAACAACTTCAACAATGAAGTTAAAATCCACTAGACATTCAGAGGTCGTGACCGTGGACATAGAGGAAGAGGACGTGGCTACTACCAAGAAAATAAGGACAAAGGTATGACAAATCCAAAATTGAGTGTTATAATTGTCATAAATTTGGCCATTACTCTTGGGAATGTTGTAGCAATGTTGAAGAAAAAGCTAACCTTGTTGACGACAAGAAAGAAGAAGTTGAGTCAACGCTGTTGATAACACTCAAGGAAGAAGACATGAATGATTGTAGCTCGTGGTATTTGGACAATGGAGCAAGCAATCATATGTGTGGATGCAAAGAGAAGTTTGTGGAGATCAATAAAACGGTGAGAGGTAATGTGTTCTTCGGAGATACCTCAAAGATTCAAATTTAAGGGATATGTACGATTCTAATCTCTTGTCAAGCTGGTAGTCACAAGTTAATTCACGATGTTTATTATGTCCCAAAATTAAAAAAGTAATATTTTGAGTTTGGGCCAACTTCTTGAAAAGGAATATGACATCCACATGAAAAATATGCATCTTTGGCTTAGAGATTCAAGTGGAATTCTAATTGCTAAAGCGCATATGGCTAAGAATAGATTATTCTCTCTGAATCTTAAGACAATTGATGCAAAGTGTTTGAAGGCTAATGTGCAAGATGAATCATGGTGTTGGCACATGCGATTTGGGCACTTAAATTTTGAAGCGCTCAAATCAATGAAGAAAAGAACATGGTGCATGGGATACCATCAATAAACCATCCCAATCAATTGTGTGAAGTTTGTCTTCTTGAAAAACATGCAAGGAGGAGTTTTCCAAAGGAGGCCATGTCAAGATCAACCAAGCCGCTTCAGCTTGTTCACACTGATGTGTGTGGACCAATCAATCCACCTTCCTTTGGTAAAAGTAAATACTTTCTACTTTTCATTGATGACTTTAGTAGAAAGACTTGGGTTTATTTCTTGAACCAAAATTTTGAAGCTTTTGCTACTTTTAAAAATTTTAAAGTACTTGTAAAAAAAGAAAGTGGCTATGAAATAAAAGCTTTAAGGTCTGATAAAGGAGGCGAATTCACTTCAAAAGAATTTAATGACTTTTATAAATCTCATGGAATTCGTCGCCCTCTAACGGTACCTTATTCACTCCAACAAAATGGAGTTGCAGAGAGAAAGAATCAAACGATTCTTAATATGGCTAGATGTATGTTAAAAGCTAAAAATATGCCCAAGGAATTTTGGGCAGAAGCTGTATCTTATGCAGTTTATTTGAACAACAGGTCTCCAACAAAGAATGTTAGAGATCAAACCCCTCAAGAAATATGGAGTGGAAGAAAGCCAAGTGTCAAGCACTTGAGAATCTTTGGGAGCATAGCCTATGCTCATGTGCCACATCAAAGGAGAGCGAAGCTTGACGATCGAAGTGTCAAGCATGTGTTTGTTGGCTATGATACGAGTTCAAAAGGCTACAAGCTATACAACCCAAGTAGTGGCAAGATGGTGGTAAGTCGTGATGTTGAATTTGATAAAGAATTGGCATGGAACTGGGAAGTTCAGGAAGAAACTTCATATGATTTTCTTCCATACTTTGGTGATGAAGAAGAACCAGAGACCGTGGAACCTGTGCAGGATACAACTCCACCTCCTTCTCCAACAAATATTACATCTCCCTCTTCTCAAGAAAGTTCAAATGAACAACCGCAAAGGATATGGAGTATTCAAAAACTCTATGAGGACACAAAGGAAGTTACTAATTTTGATTTTTATATTGTCTCTTTGCTGATAGTGAACCAATGAACTTTGATGAAGTTGTTGAAGATAAAATGTGGAGACAAGCCATGCAGGAGTAGATCGAGTCAATAGAGAAGAACAAAACTTGGAAGTTAACAACACTTCCCAAGGGTCATAGAGCAATTGAAGTTAAATGGGTATACAAGGCAAAAAAGAATGCTGATGGAGATGTGGAGAGATACAAGGTACGACTTGTGGCTAAAGGCTACAAGCAAAGGCAAGGCATTGACTATGAAGAAGTCTATGCACCTGTTACCCGCATGGAGACGATTCGTCAATGCTTGATAAATGTCTGACAGTATAATTGGAGCAAACGTGTGATTCTCTTTGGTAGTGAGGACTTGTGCAATTCTGGCCATGCGGATATCAATTGTCCGCACTTTATTTGGGAAGACCATAATTCCCAGAAACGTCACTATGAAAGCAAAGCGACGATGAATTTGCCATGTGTCCTTATTTTGCTTGTTGTTTAGGCCCTTTTCATGCATTTCAAAACCATTTTAGTGCCCAAACCTGGAGTATAAGAAATAGAAAGAACAACATCCTCTGTTTATATTGTTTTTCTTGATTTGTTTATTGATATTCAGAAGATCAAAGAATCGGTGCACAGAGAGAGTCCTTGGGAATATAAGTTATTCGGTCGAAACCAGAATATCCAGTTATTTCTTCTAAAGTGGGAGTAAGCTCAAAGTCCGAGAAGTGGAAGACATTGTGAACGGAATCCCAGAAGGTCACTAGGGCCTCAATTAAAGCATCCCACGATTTAACATTCATAATATCTGTAAGGGTGCCCAAATACTCCGTTACCCAATCCTGACCATCTTTCCCTAAGTTATACCACCACTTTTGAAGTTGTAATGGAGCCTACTCTACAACTGTTAAAGGCGGGTTTTAGACAGTGCTCATTTTGTACCTGTGGAAGGTTAGGGTTAGGGTTGACACTAGTTCAACACACAAACCAATGGACTCTTTTTGCAAATCAACCTTTCAATTTTCTAAGAAAATAACCCAAGGGATGGTGGCTATTTATGCAATATAATCCCAAAAGCAAGGATGGTTATTTTTGCAATAATGGCCCCTTCACACTTTCAAGATAGGTATTGATGCCGGGGAAGGGCACTTATGACTTATTGACAGACATGCCCGTTCTTGTGAGAATACTCCTTCGACAATTTTGGAGATGTTCTAAGACTATTCCGATAGATTCGGCTCGGGACGCAACCGAAGCTGGGTCGACTTACTCATTTGACCAAAACACTGGACACATTTTATTATTTTGGTTATTTTTTGCAAAAATGAGGCCGAACCCTATGGAGGTTGCGTGCGTATATCACATCCGGTGAGAATTACACCTGCGTAGTTCGGTCAGTTTTGACACAATAGAAAAATATGCTTTTTGAAGATATTGACTCATTCTTTTTTCTATTTATTTACAAAATTTTGGAAGAGTTTTAGGATTTTTCAAATAGCTGGGTTTTTCATAACCGGGGTGAATTTTCTCTTTCCTACCTCACTCTTTGGCGGCGCAAATGAAGTGGAAGATCCATCAACTAGATGTCAAGTCAGCTTTTTTGAATGGCTATATTGAAGAAGAAGTCTATGTTGAACAACCATTGGGCTTTGTGGTAAAAAACCATGAAGATAAAGTGTTGCGGTTGAAGAAAACTTTATATGGATTAAAGCGATCCCCACAAGCATGGAACAGTTGCATCAACAAGTATTTTCAAGACAATGGGTTTACTCGTTGTCTCCATGAATATGCTCTTTACCTTAAAGTTCATACTAATGGAGATATCTTACTTGTTTGTCTTTATGTTGATGATCTTATTTTCACGAGTAATAACCCAAGTTTGTTTGAAACTTTTAAGAAAGATATGTCTTGTGAGTTCGAGATGACAAATGTAAGGCTCATGTCATACTACTTGGGCCTAGAAGTGAAGCAGATGGAGGATGAAATTTTCATCTCTCAAGAGAAGCTATACAAAGGAGATCTTGAAGAAGTTCAACATGCTCGATTGCAACCCCGTGAACACACTGATGGAGAGTGGGATAAAATTGTCCAAGTTTGATGAAGGAGAAAATGTGGATCCCACATTTTTCAAAAGTCTTATGGGAAGTTTGAGGTACTTGACTTTGTACCAGGCCATATATACTCTTTGCAATTGGAGTAGTAAGTCGCTTCATCGAAGCTCCTACCTCCACCCATTTGAAAGTCATTAGAAGAATTCTTCGTTACCTAAAAGGTACGATCGACTTTGGGTTATTTTATTCTTCTTCTAATGATTTCAACCTTATGGGATTTTGTGATATTGATTACGCGGGAGATATTGATGATAGAAAAAGCATAAGTGGCTTTGTATTTTTCTTGGGTGATTCTGTTATTTCTTAGAGTTCAAAGAAACAGTCCATAGTTAGTCTCTCGACTTGTGAAGCCGAATATATAGCAGCAACATCATGTACCTGTCATGCTATTTGGCTAAGAAAATTATTGAAGGAGCTCAATTTGCCACAAATTGAAGCTACAGAGATTTGTATTGATAAAAAATCTGCACAGGCACTCGCCAAGAATTCGGTGTATCATGATCGAAGCAAGCATATATATACAAGATAACACTTCATCAGAGAGTGCATTGCCAAGAAGGAAGTCAAGCTCAAATATGTGAAGTCTCATGATCAGGCTGCAAATATCTTTACAAAACCTCTTAAGTTTGAGGATTTTCAGATATTGAGATCAAGTCTTTGAATGAAAAAGAAAAATCAAAATTAAGGAAGAGATTTGTGGGGCTCATATTAAAGAAAAATAAAGAAGAAATGGGAGGTGCCTAATTTTGTTGACAACTTTATTGAAGAAAATGGGAGGTGCCTAATTTTGTTGACAACTTTGTTGAAGAAAACGGGAGGTGCCTAACTTTGTTGAAGAAAACGTGAGGTGCCTAACTTTGTTGAAAAAAATGAGAGGTGCCTAACTTTGTTGAAAAATTATAGGACTAAATAAACAACAAGACATTTTCTTTGTAGTAGTTGAATGCCATCTCTTACTATAAATAGAGGCCTCCATTTTTTCATTTCAATCACACCAAAATAAGAGAGAAACAATAGAAGTTAGAGAGAGTAATACACAGATTGTAGTGTGTGAGATAAATAGTGAGTATGAGTAATATTGTAATAAAGTGTTTTAAATAAAGAGTGTTATTTCTATTAAGATTGTAGTAATCTCTTGACACTATTAAGTTGTAATATTATAGTGGTTATATTATTACGCTCGGGTATTATATTTTACCCATTAAAAAAATTAATATCGTTATTATTCTCTTGTGTTATTATTATTTATCGTAGATATTATTCACGTGCGGGTTATTATTTTCCATCACTAATAGCGCCGTCAATATATACAAATTAGGAATCAAATTAACGTGATCCTGTCGGTTTGAATATTCTTGGGTATTAAAGTTGTTTCATGACACATTGTCAATTCGCTTATAGCAACGAACAACAAGACACGTTAGCATTCAGTTGCTGACTAATGCAGTTTGGCTATTTCCTCCTCGCACCACGTTATAATAAAAAGAACTCATCACTCGCCACTTGTCCTGGAATACCAAACCAAATATTGCCATGCACCGAACCTCTTAATTGCTTCTTCCATTTTATATACATGGTCGTTTCTCTTTTTCAAGAATACAAAAAAGAAACTGAGTTGGAGCAGTATTTCGTAACAATGGCTTCAGATAAAGCAAGAAGAGAGATTCATATCAGAGGTGTTGCTACTGATCCTGAACATGAGGCCCAACACCAAGGCTTTGGTCAAAAGGGAAAATCTCATTATAAGCTTCATTCTCCTCCTGCTAAAGTTGGAGGGCTCGAATTCTCCAGTGGAGTAATGCAGCAAGAGCAAAGTGAGAAAGAACAGAGACCAGAAGGTGAAGAACGGAGAGCTGAAGGAGGAGCTCATAGTAAAAGAAGTGGTGTAGAGAGGAGAAAAGCTCCATCTTTGGAGGAAACTGCGCAGCAGAGGGCAACTGCACAACAGAATTCAATGGATGCGTTGACAGCTGCTGAAGAGCGCTACGAAAAGGCTAAGGAATTGGGGGCTTCTGCTTTGCATGATGCGGAAGAATCGGCGAGTCACGGGCTTGGTGCTGCTGGTTATTATGGTGCACAAGCCAAAGACACTGTTACTCATGGTGTTCAAATTGGATCTCAGTATGTTGCTGACAAGGCTGGAGCTGCCAAGGACACCACCCTTGAGAAAGGTCAGCAACCTACTGTTTATAGGAAGATGTAGTCATAGATATGCTCTATGTAGTCTATCGATATGCTCTATGGAGATCAATTGGATTCAGTAGTTTTAATAGAGATTTGTGGGAAGTCACTAATTTTCTGTAACAAATGTTAAGAGTCAAAAACCATACGGTACAATTAATCAGTATTAGGAGACTTAGTTGTCGTTTGGTTGGTGGGATGGATGGGATAGACTACGATATCCCACGGGTGGGGATGTCCAATGGATTGCTAATTCCATCATTTGGTTTTCGGGACTAATTATTATCCCTTATCCCAGCCCGAGATTATTATCCGTTATCCCACCACCGGCCAAACGACCCTTTAAAATTTACCAAACTTAAAACTTGGACTGATGCTGCAATTGCATTTTAGCAAATTTAAGTCTTGGATTGATGTTACTTCTAAATTGAAGTCCAATATTTACAACTAGGTGAAAAAAAACTCAATAACATTCCGGACTCACAAGTACAAGTATAAAGTTTAGTCTAATATCTGCAAAGGGGCATATAAATATATAAGTGAAAAAAGACAAATGACATTCTAGACCCATAAGCTCAAAAGTACAAGTATAATGAGTTGTGATGCGCGGTGCTTCAATACAAAGAACCTTAGAGTTCAAAATTTGTCAAAATTAATTATCTGATCTGCCTCTGGTTACAGTGCAACTAAAGATATCCTATTCTTTCAAGTACAGGTGCACAAGCCAAAGACACTATTGTGCATGGTGTTCAAATTGGACCCGCGTACGTCGCGGACAAGGCTGGAGCTGCCAAGGACACTGTCCTCGAGAAAAGTCAGCAGGCTTATGCTGCAACTAAAGATACCCTTTCAAGTGCAGGACAAACTGCTGTGGAATCAGCAAAACAAGCAAAAGATTACACCCTGCAAAAAGCAGGGGAGACAAAAGATTATGCTGCCGAAAAAATCAGTACCGCAGCTCAGTCAACAACTCATTATGCTGGCGAAAAAACTACACAAGCCAAACAGAGTGCAGCAGAACTAACTAAGATGGCTGCAGAGAAGACCAAGAATGCAGCAAGTTATGTTGGGCAGAAAGGTGTCGACGCTAAAGACGCTACAGTGGAAACAGGAAAAAACGCCGTAGGATATGCAGGGGAAGTAGCTGAAACCGCAAAGGATAAAGCAGAAATTGCTGGTTTAGGAGCTGCACATTATACTGCTAAAACAGCAGCAGAGGCGACCAAAGCCACGGCTGGTGTTGTTTCTAGGGCTGCAGGGTATGCTGGAGAGAAGGCGGTCGCGGCGAAGGATGTGGTAGCTGATGCTGGAAAGAGCGCCGTGAGATATGCAGGGGACAAATTGGCTGCTGCGAAAGACTATGTAGTTTCAGCTGAAGAAAGTGCAGCAGATTATACAGCTAGAAAGAAAGTAGAAGCTGAGAAACAATTAGAAGGTAATTCCAAGGTAAATTTACTGTACACTTGTAGTCAATTAGTGATCATCTTTGCTCATCTATATGCAGAGGCGGATTTAGGGGAGTTCTTCAATTGCCTTTAATTTGTTTTTTGCTCAAACCATATATACGTGTGCCGAAAATTATGTATTATTATATACATATACATATGTATTTTGCCTTAGGCCACAAGCATATGCTTATTACCTTCTTTTTAGTGTCTTTGTATGTGTCGGGCTGATTTTCCTGTTAAATTTATGCAGGGAGAAAGCGGAGGCGGAGTCATTAGTATGAAAAAGTAAGAATCAGAGGATGAAGGAGAGGTGAAGCAAGTGCAACAACAGGGAGGAGGGGTGCTACAAGCTATTGGGGAAACTATAGTTTAAATAGGATAGACTGCCAAAGATGTTGCTGGCAGTGGCCATTGAGGGGAGTGAACAAGTGGGATTAGAGGAGAGAAGACAATCACAATGAGATCGTTGAGTTGGGCATGCTTTTGATTCAAGTGCTTTTAGTCCTTTTTGAGAAGGTTGGTTGGTTGGTTAGGGGAATGTTGGTGTTTGTTTCATAGTAGTTGTGTCGGGACCCAATTTTCACTTATAGCCGGACGTCAACAAGCCAACAATAAATACTAAATAAATTCTCATTTTAATTTCTTTGAAGTCATAGTTGTTCCCTTCAATTAAATAGCAGAAGATGACATTTATCAAATACGGACTAATATCTTTAAAAATTTCTAATACAATGCGATCCATAATCATCTCAAAATTTGGTGTCACAAGTGCATGAGCATTTACTAGGGAATTAAAATAAAATATAGCATATGTTTAGAATACAAATTAGACTGGAAAATATAATAATTCTGAAGGAGATTTCGTTAGTTGCTAATCGTAATATAGAATGCAGCTTACTTATGTCCCCACAATTATTAACCATATTTCTGCGCCCACAAGGTCGCTTATATATATATATATATATATATATATATATATATATATATATATATATATATACCTGCACAATAAAATGTGTAGCAAGTGCTGTATGAGTACGAAAACTACGTGTACCCAGTAAGTATCAAGCCTAATCTCTAAGAGGTAGAGACGAGATGGTCGACTATGACGCTCACTATGAGTCAATAATATTAAATAATCATGAAAATAGAAATATTTTTATCAACGTGATTCACATAATTAATAATAATTTTATTGAACCAGCAGAAGTAATTAAATAACTTCAATTCCAATAATTCTCAATATATTAATCAAATTCCTTCAAATGCAACAATTTCTAATCTATTAATTAAATCCTTCAATTTCAATAAAAAAAAATTCATTTTTATCAAATAACTTTACATGCTGAAATTCAATTGTCAATAAATTTTCAATTTATCAAATACCTTTACAAGCTGCAATTCAATTTCAATATATTTTCAATTTATCAAATAGCTTTACATGTTATAATAAATTGTCCAAGTATCGTGTAATTATTATTATTATTATTATTATTATTATTAAGCACGATTTCCGCCGAGGTCGTACGACCCGATCCAGAGTTTCGTGTACACTGTCAAGAGACGTGCGACACAATCCATAGATGCATCTATCCTGTCGAGGCGTTCGACCCGCTCCACAAGAAAAGAGGACATTTTCTTATGTACCTCCGGAAAGAGAGTATATTCATTATAAGATAAATTCGGGAGAATGAACAATTCCTTTTAACAATTAATTAATCTAAACAGAAAATTCAAGCATATGGGATTTTCATCCTTTAATATTTTTATCAAACAATTCATAACATATATATAAATATATCAAATAATTTAATTAAGTAAAGACTACTATTTACACAAGTAATTCATGCTTTTGAGTCCTAAACTATCCGGACTTTAGCATTAATAGTAGCTACGCACGGACTCTCGTCACCTCGTGTGTACGTAGCCCCCACAATTAGAAACAATTATTTAATTTAATTACCTATGGGGTAATTTCTCCCTTACAAGATTAGACAAGAGACTTAGCTCGCTCCGAAGTTCCATAGTCAGCTCCCAAGCCTTTCAAATAACTCGACCGATTCTGCTTTATTAACATTCACAACCTTTTAATCCTCCTCTGATATCGTAACATTGAGTAAAATGCTCAAACACCACCAACAAATTGATATCTACAATTACAATCCCAATTACAATCAAAATATGACTCAAAAATATTTATCAATATCCATTTATGGCTCTCAAGTTGGCTACAAGCCTCCAGCTCAAATCGTCTAGTAGGTTCACTTACTAGCACATTCAACTCCACTCTTATCATTCAATACCCATTTGAAGTCATCAATGATACTACATTAATTCTCCAACACCGCCAAATTACTATTCATCATCTTCCTTATCAACATTTCCAAAACATTCAATTTGGTGATTACTTAGTTGAATACTTCCATCTTCCTTATCAACATTTCCCTCATTTTTCAAGAACACTATTCATGCCATGAACTAGAGTTTATGAAATCAATTATCCAACCATAACAACTTGAAACAAATATTAGAATTACTCTCACCGACTCATAAGAAATGAGCTTGAAGAATTAGTATTACCTTCTTGAAGCTTTTCCTTGAAATTCTAATGTTTGGAAAATTTGGTGTTCTTGAACAATTTGAAAGATTTTAAGGAATTTCAAAGATTGAAGGATGTTAATACTAGTGTTAATAGGATGTTATTAACTTATAATATCCAAAAAAACTCACCTTGTATTCTTAAGTAGTCCCCAAGGTCGAATCTACCATGAAAGAACCAATACCTAGCTCAAAAAACCCCCCAAAAAATAGCTGCTTCCCGTGACTGCCTTATAAAAGCACAGGTGCTTCAGCGAGTTGTACCTTGCACTGTGCAGGTTGTACCTCGTATTACAAGTTTTGCCCTGCTGGACACCTTTTACTAAAACGTCCATAAGTCCTTGTAGAAATATTCAAATGATGAACGGTTCAAAGCGTTAGAAATTAGACTCGAAGATCTTTCATTTGATAGGCTGCCGACCATATAACCCCTTATATATATATAGGCATGCTCGTCCAAAGTTAGGTTTTTATGTGTACTCATTTGGAACTTTAGTCTATCATGTAATTTTTAACTTGATTAAGACTTGGGGCTCTCCTTAGACCCTACATCACTTATAATATGACTCGTTCACTTATTAACATACGAACCTGCTGGAACCTTCAAATTCCGATTCCGGGGTCGTTTTCTCAAAGTGTTGACCGAAGTCAAATTTGCCCTTTTAAGGCTAACTTAAGGAACCAAGTGTTCCGATTTCAACCCAAACACTTTCAAATCCCGAACCAACCATCCCCGCAAGTCATAAATCATTAAAAATATATTTGAGGGGTTTTATTTAGAGGAACGAGGTTCTAAAACTCGAAACGACCGATTGGATCGTTACAAATTGTAAAAAGGTCATAAGTGGAGTATGTATTTTGTTATTAAGTGCATTTCAGTATAAGTACAGCTTGTGCAACTTCTTTTGTTATTAGTGAAAACTTTTGCAACTGTAAGTGTGATTTCTTTTCAGTTTTTTCTACTTGAAAAGCCAATCTTGTCCGGATGAATCTTGTGTCAGAAGCCGTGATCAGTCACTTTCGCTCAAAGTGCGTGTGATTTAGGTAGATTGAATCTTAATTACTTAGATTTCGGGTGCGTTTATTTTTAAATTTTGAATTTTAACTATTTAGATCTTAATTGTTAAGTGTGTTTATTTTTTTACTTCGTAATTATTTAATGTGTCTGAATAGGTCTGTATGATTAAGATCTATAACAAAAGTTTAATTTCATTAAGATGTTATTATACACGTTCATTATTAATTGTCGTCAGCGCTACAATTATGAACTAATACCACCATCACGGCCATCATCATCCTTAATCATATTCGCCGCCACTACCACCACTCACCACCATCAGCCTAAACCGCCACTACCACCACTCACCACCATCAGTCTAAACCATAAGCACGCCCTCAACTACCACAACCAACTATCCCATCACCATCAATAATCATAGCCGGCATTGTTCACCATTATAAATTACTACCACCTACCATCACCTTCTTCAATCACAACCACAATCATCACCCACCAGTATTAAGTATTAACTATCACTATCCACCACCACCATCCTCAATCATAATCGCTATTGCTATCAATCATCACTGGCCACTACCTAAAACTACCACTATTAGATTAATTAATATTTTATTTAAATTTTATGTTTATTAATTTTTAAATAAAGATAAATTTTATATATTCAGATATTAAAAAATAGTATTAATTATTTAGTATTCACACCTTAATACACATTTTAATATTCATATATGTATTTAAATTCAAATATGTTAATCTTAATTCAGATTCAGGCGTTTTAATTTTAAAAAAAATTAAATGAGGCCTTAGTCACTTTCGCCCACAGTGCCGGTACTTCATCGAGAGTGAGGCAAACTCAGGCTCTTGATGTAACATTCATTCGGACCTTTCCACATTTGATTTTTTTATCAGGACACCGATGGCTCTGTGAGAGGATGTTTTGTCGTCCTCCCGGCAGTGTACTGCTACACGTCCTCCGATTTTGACCATCGGCGTCTACTGGCATGGAAACTCGTATGTTGCTTATTATACTCACATCCAAATACTTCGTATGTTTGGTACACACAAAAATTGCCGGTTTTCTTAATATTCTAGTAGGGTATTTCGGTAGATAGATTGGATAGAAAGGATTCGAAGTGTGTTATATATCTATTTATCTATCTATATTAAAAGTACGAATGTCCTTATTGCATTGATAGTTATCTCCGGTCTTAAATCTGTATAGATACTTCCATTATAAGTGATAGTGAGAATTACGGTGACAGTTACATTTATAAGGTCATTTGTCGTGGTGCAAGTCGAAATAGTAGTGAAAACGAGGATTCCAGTAGACTATATTTCACATTGGATATAATTGTAATTTATATTACTTTTTTAATATTTAAAACTTGAAAATTAAATATAATTTTTGTTATTAAATCTTTCCTTATTAAACTAGGTAATAAGTACTAATATTTAGGGACATATATAACTGTTGACATTGAGACTCAAGGTTTCAATTTTTCGTTGTATTATTCTTATCAATTTTCCCAAACGTATATAAATGTTGAGTCAGAATGTCATCATGTATATAGAGTGTATATATACATTATCTTATATATAATTATTTTCTTTAAAAATATACTTATGCCATTAAAGTGTAGTCTATTTTTTTAATATAATATATTTAATATTAATATTTCTAATATTAGAGCTTTACACTTATGCCATTAAAGTGTAGTCTATTTTTTACTATAATATCTTTAATATTAATATTTCTAATATTAGAGCTTTAAAATCAATTAAAGTTTTATTTATTGATTTGTTTGTCTAATATTTGACGACTAGAGTCACTCATTATTTCAACCTTAAAATATCATACAAAATAATTTACAATATATTTTAAATGAGTAAAATTTACTCAATAATTGTAAAAATATATTCTAAATGAGTAAAGAAATTCCTCAGAGTTACAAACACTTAATATATATATTTTATTTTTATTTTATGTAATTCAAATACATTATTCAATACTTATCCGATTTTTTAAAAACTATTTACTCATTGACATGAAAAACACGCACAAAGCGCGTACCCTAAGACTAGTATTATTGGAGTATCGAAACTAGGTAATTTGAAAAAACGTCGCGCCAATTTGAAAAAATAAATTGACGACATAGTTTGATTTGATATTGGAAAGAAAAACTTAATTATAATTAGTTTGTTTTGGTTTGATTTTAAATTAAAAAATAAAATTAAAGTCAAATCAGTCCGACATTATATACATTATAATTTTTTTAAAAATAATTTATACAAAAAAACACTTATCTTAATATATTTTATAAAGATTTCTTATACATATTTACTGTAATGTACTTTATAAAGATTTTTTACATTTTTTCATAGTTTTTGTTTTTTAACATATTATTTCAAGTTTAAATTTAGAATTTTTGAATGGTCTAATAAGTTTTACAATTCATAAATATTAGTAACTCAAATAAAAGTACATTTGTAACTACCCGATCAGTCGTTATAAAAGTTGTAGCCCTGTTCCCCTATTTACTTCTCATTCTATACTTTATAACTGTTATGTGACTTGCTGGAGTAGTCGGTTCGGGTCCGGAGAGATTTCAGAATGAATTGAGACACTTAGTCTCAAGGTTGAAAGCTTGAGTTGAAAAGGTTGACTGGACGTTGACTTATGTGAAAACCACTCAGGAATAGAATTTTCATGATCCAATAGCTCTGTGTGGTGATTTTGGACACTTAAGAGTGCATCCGGAAAATTATTTGGAGGTCCGTAGTTAAATTAGGCTTGAAATGGCTAAAATAGAAATTTAAGTTTGGAAGTTTGACCGGGGAGTTGACTTTTTGATATCGGGATTGAAATCCGATTCTGAAAATTTGAATAGGTCCGTTAAGTCATTTATGATTTGTGTACAAAATTTGAGGTCAATCGGACTTGATTTAATACGTTTCGGCATGAGTTTTGTAAATTTGAAACTTGAAAACTCATAAGTGTGATTCGAGGTGCAATTCGTAATTTCGATGTTGTTTGATATAATTTGAAACTCCGAGTAGGTCCGTGTTATATTACTGGATTTGTTGGTATATTTGGACAGGGTCCCGAGTACCCCGAGTGCGATCCGGATCGAAATCGGATCAATTTTTGGACTTAGGCAAATTCTGAAATCTGCAGCTTCTAGTGTCATTGCACTTGCAGAGGGACTAACCGCAGGTGTGACTCGCACAAGCGAGCTGTGGCTCGCAGAAGCGAAGGTTGCGCAGAAGCAGACCGTTGTCCGCAGGTGCGGAGGTAGCTGTCCAGTGCTGCTTCGCAGAAGCGGAAATATGGTCGCAAATGCGACTCCGCAGAAGCGACAATTGGTTCGCAAATGCGAAAATACCTGGACATAACATATTATTCGGGGGTTGGCCATTTTTTCCAAATTTGGATTTTAAGAGCTCGGGTGAGGCGATTTTCAGGCGGTATTTCAAGGAAAATATCGGGGTAAGTGTTCTTAATTCAATATTGATCAAATTACCCGTATTAATGATTGTTTTTAACATTTAATTGGTGATTTGAGTTGGAAAATTGTGAAAACCCTCTTAGTTTAGATTGAAGATTTGAGGGTCGAGTTGATGTTAGAATTTAATAGTTTTGGTATGGTTGGACTCGTGGTTGAATGGACATTCATATTTTGTAACTTTTATCGGTCCCGATACGTGGGACCCATAGGCGATTTTTGAGTTAAATTTCGGATTTTGTTGGAAAATTTATATTTTCATATGGAATAAATTTCAATAATTTGTATTGATTGAATCAAATTAATTGTGACTAGATACGCGACTTTAGGAGAACAATTCATGAGGCATAGGCATAACAGAGTAAAGAATTATCTAGTTTGAGATAATTGACTTGTCTAACCTTGTTTGGGGAAAATTTCCCTTAGGATTGGTATTGATATGATAATTGTGATGTGTGGAAAGTCGTGTACGCGAGGTGACGAGTGTGTACATGGGCTAAATATGGAAAATACTGGTTTTTAAATTGTGTAGATCTCTATTACACATTAATTAAATTATTTTATCCAGTTATGTTCATCATTATTGATCTATTTTTATATTTTAAATTTGCCCGATATTTTTTCTACTAATTGCTTTATCTGTTTAGTTGAAACTTTGTTTTTTTTCATTCTGTACTCAATATTTGAAAGTTGAATTTCTTAATTGAGTTATTATTACTATGAAGTAGTTGATATTTTTAAATTTGGTATTGAAGTAACGTGCTAAAAGTTGTGAAATATTATTTTTGCTGAGTTATTTATTCTCGAATATTTTGTGAGATTTTTATACTCATTGTGATTGAGCCGTGAGCTCCTTATTGTGGAAAATATTGTTGTTGTTGAATTATTTTGGCAAGTTAAAATATTTGGGCACTTGAGGTGCAAATTGTGATATTGATACGCATGCAGTTGTATAAGGTCTGGGGTGTTGAAACGCATGCGGTGAGATAAGGGTAGTTTGATACGCGTGACTAGTAGAGGAACTACTAGAAGTCATGCGGTGTGATAAGGGTGGCTAAAACGCAGGATGTTATTTCGGAAAAAATATTTTCTTTTAAAATTAAATGTGAAGGCTCCCGCGGTAATATTAAAAAATGAGATATTATAAATTTATTTATAATTTGGGACAATGAGGCGGTGCCCCTACTGGGTTAGTCTGTTTATGCTCATTCTATACTTTATAACTGTTATGTGACTTACTGGGTTAGTCGGTTTGGGTCCGAAGAGATTTCGAAATGAATTGAGACACTTAGCCTCAAGATTGAAAGTTTAAGTTGAAAAGGTTGGATGTATATTGACTTATATGAAAATAAACTCGGAATAAACTTTTGATGATTCTAACATCTCCGTATGATTATTTTGGACTTAGGAGCGTGTCCGAAAAATTATTTGGAGGTCCATAGTTAAATTAGGCTTGAAATGGCTAAAATAGAAATTTAAGTTTGGAGGTTTGACTGGGGAGTTGACTTTTTGATATCGGGATCGAAATCCAATTATGAAAATTTGAATAGGTTCGTTATGTCATTTATGACTTGTGTGCAAAATTTGAGGTCAATCGGACTTGATTTAATGCGTTTCGGCACGAGTTTTGTAAATTTGAAATTTGAAAACTCATAAGTGCGATTCGAGGTGCAATTTTTAATTTCGATGTTATTTGATGTAATTTGAAATTCTGAGTAGGTCCGTGTTATGTTACTGAACTTGTTGGTATATTTGTACGGGGTCCCGAGTACCCCGAGTGCGATCTGGATCGAAATTCTGAAATTTATAGCTTCTGGTGTCATCGTACCTGCGGAGGGACTAACCGCAGGTGCAAACTCGCACAAGAGAGATGTGGCTCGCAGAAACGGATAAAGTGCTGCCTAGTTGGAGTCGCAGAAGCTGAAAGAGCTCCGCAGAAGCGAAGCCGCTTCTGCGATGGAACGAACCGCAGAAGCGAAGGTTGCGTAGAAGCGGACCAATGAAGCATGTGCGAAGGAAGCTGTCTAGTGCTGCTTCCCAGAAGCGGAAATGTGTTCGCAAATGCGACTCCGTAGAAGCGACAATTGGTCTGCAAATGCGAAAATACTTGGACAAAACATATAATTTGGGGGTTGGCCATTTTTACCCATTTTTGGATTTTAAGAGCTCGGGTGAGACGATTTTCAGGCGATTATTCAAGAAAAAAATTGGGATAAGTATTCTTAACTCAATATTGGTCAAATTACCCGAATCCATGGTTGTTTTTAACATTTAATTGGTGATTTGAGTTGGAAAATTATGAAAACCCTCTTAATTTAGATTGAAGCGTTTTGAGGGTCGAGCTGATGTCGGAATTTAGTAATTTTGGTATGGTTGGACTCGTGGTTGAATGAGCGTTCATATTTTGTAACTTTTATTATGCCGATTTTGAGTTAAATTTCGAATTTTGTTGGAAAGTTTGTATTTTCATATGAAATAAATTCCAATAATTTGTATTGATTGAATCAAATTAATTGTAACTAGATTCGAGGCTTTCGGAGGCCAATTCACGAGGCAAAGACATAGCAGAGTAAAGAATTATCCGGTTCGAGGTAAGTGACTTGTCTAACCTTGTGTGGGGGAAATTCCCCTTAGGATTCGTATTGATATGGTAATTGTGATGTGTGGAAAGTCGTGTACGCGAGGTGACGAGTGTGTACACGAGCTAAATGTGAAAAACTCTTGGTTTTAAATTGTGTAGATCTCTGTTACACATTAATTAAATTATTTTATCCGGTTATGTTCATCATCATTGATTTATTTTTATATTTTAAATTTGCCCGATATTTTTTCTGCTAATTGTTTTACCTGTTTAGTTGAAACTTTATTTCTTTTATTCTGTGCTCAATATTTGAAAGTTGAATTTCTTAATTGAATTATTATTAATATGAAGTAGTTGACCTTTTTAAATTTGGTATTGAGGCAACGTGCTAAAAATTGTGAAATATTATTTTTGCCGAGTTATTCATTCCCGAATATTTTGTGAGATTTTTATACTCATTGTGATTGAGCCGTGAGCTCTTTATTGTGGAAAAGCTTGTTGTTGTTGAATTACTTTGGCAAGTTGAAATATTTGGGTACTTGAGGTGCAAATTATGATATATTGTGATATTGATACGCATGCGGTGGTACAAGGTCTGAGTGTTGAAACACATGCAGTGAGATAAGGGTGGCTTGATACGCATGGCTAGTTGGGGAACTACTAGAAGTCATGCGGTGTGATAAGGGTAGCTAAACGAGTTGCTATTTCGGGAAAAGTATTTTCTTTAAAAATTAAATGTGAAGGCTCCCGCGATGATATAAGATTTATTTATTCCTTAAAGTTGTAAATTTCTATTTTCCTTTTGCGAGGTGTTATTTGCCCTTATTTTGTGTAGTTAAATTGTGACATAATACTTGATTTATCCCAATTGTCATTTTTATTATTATATTCTTAAACTTTTTTTCTTGTCTTTTATTATTCCAGTAGGGCCTGACCTGACCTCGTCACTACTCTACCGAGGTTAGGCTTGACACTTACTGGGTAGCGCTGTGGTGTACTCATACTACGCTTCTACACATCTTATTGTGCAGATTCAGGTACTTCCTATCAGACCAGCCATTCGTGAACTAGCCGTACGCGGAGACTTCAAGGTATATCTACGTTCGTCCGTAGACCTCAGAGTCCTTTTCTATCTTTATTGGGTTGCTTTCCTTATTCTCATTAGACTCTAATGTATAGAGACACTTATAATAAATTCTTAGAAGTTTGTGACTTATTTCTATTGAATTTTTGGAGTTGTGACTATTTTAATCGCGATTTGATTTATTTATATATTGAGATTTGAGTTTTAGTTTTGTATTCTGCATAATTGATAGGCTTACCTAGTATTATAGATTAGGTGCCATTACGACATCCTACAGAGGGAAATTTGGGGTCGTGACAACATTCAAAACTAAATCAATACTAATGCTAACAAAAGAAGTTCAATTTAAGTGTCGTAACTAGGTAATTTGAAAAAATGTCGCGTAAATTTGAAAATAAATAAATTGATTACATAGTTTGATTTGATATTGGAAAGAAAAACCTAATTATAATTGGTTTGTTTTGGTTTTATTTTAATTATAAAAATAAAATAAAATTCAAATCAGTCCGACATTATATATATTATAATTTGAAAAAAGTATTTTATACATAAAAACACTTATCTTAATATATTTTATAAAGATTTCTTAAGCACATTTATTGTAATGTACTTTATAAAGATGTTTTATATTTTTCATATTTTTTGTTTTTTAACATATTAATTCAAGTTTGAATTTAGAATTTTTGAATAGTCTAATAAGTTTATAATTCATAAATGTTAGTAACTCAAATAAAAGTACATTTAAAATTAAATCAATACTAATGCTAACAAAAGAAGTTCAATTTAATACTAGGAACTGACAATGGATAGCTATATTTTGATTTGCATTGGTTTAATTAGTAAAAATGTATAACATAGTTTGTTTAGTGTTTATTCATGTAATTAGTATTCGGATCGAAATAATCAGGTGTCATGTGGAAGCTAACAAAGCAAATCTTAAACGACAATGAATTAGACAACAAAATAGAAATATACCAAAAGAGATACAAATATTTAACGTCGTTCGGTCAATTGACCTATGTTCATATGCAGAGATAAGCAATCCTATATAAAAGAGTGTACAAAATATTGAGAGAATAACCTCACAAAGAGGCACACACAAGTGACATCATAACACTTGTTTCACAAATTTTTCCCGTAAACAAGAGACTCAAACACCTTATGACTACATTGTTGATGCTACTGATTGAGAATGAATGATCCTCAATTTATAGAAGGTCAAAATCTTTTTCTCCAAGAAAAAAGACTCGCTAAATATGAAAAATTATATTTTCCTTTTGGTAAAGAGAAAAATTATTTATGGTAAAGAAGTTGTCTTTCTTTCAAGGAATATGAAAACCAAATATGGTAAGAAAATTAGGACAAACAACTACCATATTTAGTTATTTCTACATATTTGAACCTGCCATATCGGATGAGCAAGATATGCGAAAGATGGGGGCTTGCCTCCTCGTTCCCTTTTACCTATGACGTGATGCTAATTGGATTTCCTTTTCTATCTGGATTTTATTCCAAAGATGTGATTCATTTCATAATAATAAGGTAAGCATCCAACTCTCGATCCAGAGCTACTGCTTCAAGAATCAACTAAGCTCAGGAAGTCAGGTTAAGACGTCGACTTTAACAGGGAAGATGAAAAAGAATTCTTGTCTTTAGAAGTAAATCCCACTAAACTATGTACAGTTAGAACATATTAAAATTGCATCTAAAAATATTAAAAGAAATACGTTGTTGGAACTCCATATATTGACTAAGTAAATATTTAGCTAAAAAAGCAAATTTTCGACCAAATATTTGCGAAGTTGACTTGAAAAAGAAAAATGCATAGTTTAAATAAATAGTTGATGAAAATAAAATAAAAAAACACAATATTTTTTTCTTTTTGTAAAAAATACACCATTTGAACTTCATTACTTTGGCTAAATCTTCTTTTAATTTGACTAAATTAAACGGAATTTCAATTAACTTTTATAGAATTGGACTAGAGAAAAAAAAGAGATAAGAAATACATAGTTGAAAAATATATTCATTGTATCTAAAACAATACAATCAGGAAAAAATATGCAATGTATATTAAGAAGAAAAAATGAGAAATATAATTGGAACAAATACTCATTATATTTGATTATGTGGCAATTAATATTTGAAAAATACCGCACTTAGAAGCTGATTTTTCGATTTTTCTTCCCTCCCACGGGCCTAAATGAGAGTATTCACACTCTTTGCCACATCAACATCTAGGGGTCTCAAGACTATCGAATTTTCAAGTTCAGGAGATATTAAAGATTACGTAAAATTTAAGAGGAGCTAAATAAAAATTGTGAAATTTAGAGAGTCCTGACCATTTCTGCTTATAGAAATATCCTCGTATTCGTAACCTAAACCTCATTGATCCATCCATTAGTAGACAAACAAATCTACAACAAAATTGGAAAGCAATATATTTGTCCAACAAAATTGGAAAGTATTATTTAAATTCTAAAAGTACCTAATTGCTTTTATATGCTTATTTATTTTAAACTAATACAAGCCACCATATATTACACAATTAATAAAATCTCTTTTTCTCTAATTTAATTGAGCAACTTTATACTTATATCACTTTAACTTTTAATTCATTCATACTCTTGCCTTTATCATTTTTTTTCCCCGTATTTTTCCTTGGCACTGATAGTGATAGAGCTCCAATATGAAATAACCAGATCCCATGAGTTCAAATTTTTCGACTTTATACAATAATACAAAATTGCCCTCATGTTGGAGCTCGTTACGGGTACGTGAAAATAAGACTATTTCCTAATAATGAAGTAATATAAAACAAGTCAAATAGAAGATAAAGTTATTTTATTCCAAATAATACAATCACAAATTTGACCGTTTCTCAAAGTAAAATAGAGCAAAGTGTTGGAAAGAGTCTGTCAAAACGGGATCTTATCAGCAAACCACTTCATGACACGAATAGGAGCCTTAATCAACGCCAGTCCAAATTCAACCAAGACTGTCACACATATGCAACATGGACACGTCGACCTATACACATACACACACATATTTAGTCAAAAAATTATTCATAAAATACAATTACCTGAAATGAAAATTAAAGAGAAAAACAAAAAGGAAAAAGAGCTAATAAAAAACCCGATAATCCAGATGAGGACGCCGAATATGGAAATAAGCAGGGAAATGAGAGCAAAAGGGAGGCCCAACATAAAGGCCAAAGGTCTGCAACTGCAATCAATTCCCGGACACATTTTCTTTTCAATCCACCTTATAATTTCTATTTCTGCTTCCCCTCTTTTATATACTCTCTATCTAGTCTTTTTCACTTGGAGTAAAAAAAGTGAAAAACCATAGCACCTGAAAGGGACTAAGGATCAGATCCTCTACATTAAAAATTCTCCACTTTGTGTCCCAGTAGAAATGTAGAATCAGATTCTGTGTGCTGTTTAGATTAAATTATCTATGTTGTGGAATTCCCTTTTTTGGATGAGTGATCATTGATATGAATCAGGTTCTAATTTAAAGTGGCTATTAGTTTAACTGAACACATAATTTTCGACATATAATATAAATTTATACATAAAATTCTATTAAAATCTCGCCAAGCATTAAATTTGAACCGTATAATTTTAATAGTACAAGAAGTTTAACGCTAAAAATCTAAAAATTAAATCCACTAAATTTAAATATTAGATCTATCTCTACGCTACTTTAAGATAATATATATAAACAAAGACTTGCTTTTATTCATGAAGAGTGAGTAAAAAGATTGTTGTTGATTAGTTTATAATAAAGAATATTAGTTTGCCACTTCATTTGAGAGACATCCGCATCTTTGTTTATTTAAAAAATGAATCAAGCGATTCGAGTCATGACATCATACATGAGTTAGAACCCTCTACGTCACTAACAATGAGCGCAGTTCATACTCTAACATAAGGGTGGCAAGTGAGCCGATTTCGGACCTAAACGGGCTAAGTGGTCCGGTTCAAACGGTTTCGGTCCCGGTCCTAAATTAAACGGGCTAAACGGTCCCGAGCTAAATGGTCTTTTTGTAGGGACCGGAACCGTTTGGTCCTGGGCTAAGTGGGCTAAGTGAGCCCAATAGATTTTTAAAAAAAATTAAATAGAAATTAGAAACAAAAGGATGTTAAAAATAATATCTAAGTCTAAAGACAAAAATATTATAAAAGTAGATATGCCTTCTAATTTTATTATAGCATTAAAAAATATGGCAATATATTTTTTAGTCTTCATCCCCCTATGGAATGAGCACAACAAGGTGCTAATACCACCATTGACAAGAAAAAGAAACTAATCAAGATGTGCCAAAATATAAGTTACATAATACATACTAATTTTTGTTCATACAAGTTACATGGTATCTCGTACAAACTTCATAAATCTATCAAGGTCCGGAGGAATTTCCGTTGGTGGTGGAGGAAAAGTAGCTTGGTCATCGCCACTTCCGGGCGAAGCAACATCCTCCGCAAGTTCAGCTAGCATTTTTTCGTAAGCTTCGTCTTCATCTGGATGTGATTCAGCAAGTCCAAAATTTCTTCTTTCCGATCGGATCCAATCTCTGAAAAGTACTGATTTTTCCAAACTCTCCCTCATAGACGCTCTCTAATCATCGAGTTGAAGTCTTGCTTGATTGAAAGCGCTCTCTGATGCACTGTTGAAACTTGAATAGTTAAAATATCTCGGGCCAGCCTTGAAAGAACCGGAAAGTGTTTTTCTTTGTCCTTCCACCATTCTAAAAGATTAAAGGAGCCGTCGGGATTCACTTCCTCAATTGCCTGCGACAAATAAACTTCAAGCTCATTTAGTTGTGAAAAATCACTACTACTAGAACCTTGAGAACCCCTAAACCCCGCTCAAGCACTAAGTGCTCTTACTCCCGCAGTTTTTTTAGATGATTGAGAATCGGAAGAAGAAGGAGTTGGAACATTTGGTCTAGCATGATTTAATGCAACTTGATAAGTATTATAAATAGTTTGAACATTTATTTTAATTGAGGCTATTGCGTCCGGAAGTTTAGACAACTCCTTATCTTTAAGTGCTAAACCATTATAAACAGTTTTATACCAAAATTGAGGACCTTCTAATTTCTTAGTAGGAGTTAACAATGCAGCAACATCATAAATAAGGGAAAAAGGGAAAAAATATTTTCTAATTTTTTTTCTCATAGAATCAATAGCAAGTTGATAAATTTCCCCACCCTCTGAAAAATGATCAAACAAATTTGGAAGTTCTGCAATATAAACTAAACAGTTAGAAATAGTAGGATTATATTGCCCAGAAAATTCATTTGCAGCAATATGAAATTTTTCAAAAAAATCTACAAGTATTTTAACATTAGCCCAATCCCCATTTGTAAGATGTTCATCATTATCACTTACATGTGCATTAAATGTTGAGTTTATGGGGTTTCTATATTCATATGCAACAACCAAACTTTCATACATATAATTCCATGTAGTTGGATAAGGTTTAGGAACCTTTCTTTCTCTTAGGCCAAATTCATCGCATCTTTTAAAATATTCTCTAAGTCTACTTCTACGGTTTGAACAAAAAAGCTAGTTAAGAGCCATTTTAACCTTTTCAATTTTAATATTTAAAATTCTCATACCATCACCCACAATTAAATAGTAAATATGACAAATACATCTAACATGAAAAATATCACTAAATGCAGGATTTAACGTAGTGGTAAGCAAAGCTATAGCATTTGTGTTACTAGTAGCATTATCCATTGAAATTGACATTATTTTATCACTAATGCAAAAATATCTATAAATATTTGTAACTGTGCTAGCAATAAACTGCCATGTGTGACGTGAATTAATTATTATATAAGAAATAATGCGTTTTTGCATTATCCAATCCTCATCAATCCAATGACTGGTAACAGTAAGGTAATCACAGTCGTTAGCACTTCTACCAATATCAGTTGTAATAGCAACGGTACAATTTATATGAGTAAATAAATAGTGCAAATATTGTTCATATTCATGTTTATATTTATAAATATCGCTCTTTACGGTTGTGCGAGAAAAACCTTTATAAATAGGATTAAAATTTTTTCTAATATAATGCACAAAGTTAGGGTCAGAAGAAAAACTATAGGGTAAACACATAACAATTACCATTTTTGCCAATTCTTCCCAATCTTTTTTTGGATCATAATATAAAATACCATAGGTAACAGTGTTAATTCCCGATTGAAATTGATTTGAACCGGTACTAGGGTCAACCTGACTAGGAGTAGGTAGACTTTTCCTCTTGGCCAAAGCTTTCAGACGAAGATATCTCACTCTATTTTGAGGGTGTTTCATTATGTGTCTAGCCAAAGTTCCCGTGGGTTATCACTAGTTGGGTTAACATCAGGAGCAGTACTAGTTGGTGTATCATCATCCGGTTGATTTTCATCAAAATCTATTTCTTTGTCATCATTTTCATCAATAGTTGGATTAGAATAAAGAGCATTCATTAATTCATGGTCTAATTGTTCACCAGCTCTAATATTATGGCAAAATTGACTTTTAGTAAATTGTAATAAACTATTATCGCTATCAAGAATAGCAGGTGTAGGACGGATATGGAGTTTGGTTCGGGGAGCCCGGGGCAGTGGAGGAGGAACAAATTGAGCACTAGTTTCGTCACTCTTGGATTTTCCTTTATTTTTACCAATTTTTTTTTTTAAGGAAGCAATCTTAATTAATAAAGTAATAGAAAATAAATAAAACAAACAAAATTATAATATTAAAATTTAAGAGTTGGAACGAGTTACTGAATTGACGAACAACTTGTTGAAAATTGATTATCGTTGAAAACTTCAATTCACCAACTTCACAATTATTTCACAAATTGTAACAATAAAGTAAACAATAGTAGCAATTATAGAAGAAAATTAGAGAGAGATTGTGATAGATTGATGATTTTGTAAGAAAAAATGAAAGAATGATGGGGTATTTATAGTTGAAAATAGGAAAAAAGTGTAATTATAAAAAGTTTGGGATTAAAACAAAGTTGAGGGGTTAAATGACTATTTCATAAATAGCCAACGGCTATTTTTGACAGCCCAACGACTATATTTAAAAAAATAATAATTTAAAAATAGCCGTTGGGACCGTTTGGCCCGCTAAGGGACCGGTCCGGTCCCGGTCCCTGACGGGCTAAATGGTCCCGGGCTTGGCGGGCCCAAATCATAGGACCGACCCACGAGACCGGCCCATGCCCACTAAAACCGGGCCAAACGGTCCTGATCCGTTTAGCCCGTTTGGTCCGCGATCCCGGACCGGCCCACTTGCCACCCTTAGGCTAACATATACGAATAAAGGTTGCACGGTTCACAAAGAAGACCGGCACTTAAATGATGCGTAGTCAAGTAGAGGTGTACAAATTGAACCGAAAAATTATACCAAATCAAAAAGTTAAACCAAATTGATTAAGAAACCAGATTAGAGTTGATTTGGTATTGAGTAAAAAAATCTGAGTCATACAGACATATAAATATATAATTTTTATATATACTTTTAAGATTTCTCATAAAATTTTCTTTAAAAAATGTTTAGAAATTGATTGAAGTGCTCTATTTTTATTAACTTTAAATAATGGGTTGTATGATTACTTTCTTATCAACTGTTAGTGAAATGCGTCAATCTCTTTGTTCTTCCATATCTATATGTCAAGATCTATTAAATTTTTATATCTTTTTTCAAGTTTGAAGTGATATTTCGATAATTTAAAATTAAATAGAACATATCATTATATATGCATCATATTGATTTTTATGTTTAATTAAAAAATTCAGTTAACCTTGAAAGTGTACATCAACAAAAAATTATTGTCCGACGACTAAAAAGTAACTATTATATGTAACTAAGAAAATTCTCCCATAAGAATATGTTAATAGGTCATATGTTTGTCAATTTTTACTAACATATATTTACTTATAAAATATTTAACAACGTAAGATTGAAATATATATATTCATGTAAAAAAGAAAACCCCAAAAATTCCGATAAAACCGAACCAATCCAAACCGATATAGTTGGTTTGGTTTGGTTTTGATAAAAATTGAACCAATCCGATCTATGTACATCCCTACATGCGGCTAACAAAAATGAATATTAGGAATATTGGTTGATAAAAATGAACATTAGGAATATTAGGAGATAACAAGTAACTGTTCAGAATTAATGAGATGTGCGCAAGAGGTCCAGTAAGTAGTAATGGGCAAATTTATCAAAGAAAAATGATAATGAAAAAGAGAAAAACCTTTCTTCTATTCAAAAATAAAACATCCTTGCCATAATTGTTAACACATCAAGATTCAGATTCCATGCCTAAAGAGAACTTACCACATCTGTCAGTCAATACTTGGGGTTTGTTCAAGGAATAGACAGAAGTGATTTATTGGCAATCACTTTTGCTGGTTCTCACCTCATCTTAGACAAATGCATCCCATTTTATTTTTATAAAAATAGAATTATATTCCTCTAACATCACAAAAAGTAATGAAGTTCATCTTTTAAAATAATCGTCCATTATTTTAATTAATTTTATTTTTGAGAAAGAAAAATCGTCCATTATTCAAACTCAAAAGAAAAAAGAATACTAGTTAGTTGCTAATTGTTCTTTCGGGGGTTGTTTGGTACGAGGTATAAGAAGGTATAATGCTGATATAAAAATTTAATACCACCTTAATACTTTGTTTGGTTAGCAAACCTGGTATAAGTTATCCCAGGATTAAAATTAGTATCGGAATAACTTATACCTTGTAGAGGGTGGGGTAATTAGTGCCGGAATAACTTATACCTTCTTCTTAGAAATTATGCAATTGTCATTTTTAATACAACATATCAAATAGTGGATAAAAAATAATACCAGAATGACTAATCCCAACATAACTTATTTCGATATAAACCGTATTCAAACCAAAGGACCCCTTACTGCTTCATTAACACGTCGAACATCTACTAAGCACCTTAGCCAGTACATGATAGAACGAGATGAGATTATTGAGAAGAGGTCCAGATGGTTAGTATGTACAAAAATTGCAAGTGGAAAGCTACAAATGTACTGGTCCGGTCTTAAATATGTCATAATATTCTGTAAGTTGATAAGTTTAAAGTTAAACCAAATAAAAAAATAATATCGCATAGTGTACTTTATAGGCATATCAAGTTCAGAAATTCATAAACGCGAAATAAACACACTACAAAACACTACCATTTATACTTAATATTTTTCTTTAGGCAAAACACATAGTTTACTCATTAACCTTGCAGCGAAATCCCTATTGCACACCTTTAGTTCACAAAAAATCTTTTACACACCTAACATTTCAAAAGTTTATCTAAGACGTCTAAGACATATTTTGTCTCCCTGCCAACAACCTCCCTCCCCCCCGCCCGGTCTTCTACCTTTGACCACCGTTCTCAGCATAGAATTTTTCAAAGAACATAAAATTTTAGATATGAAAATTGAGCGTTTTTTTGTTGGATTTATTCTCCAAATATTGTGAAAATCATATATTTGTGATATGTTCAAAAGCATTAACAGTAGTTTTGAAGATTATGTGAAAAAATCTAGAATTTATCATTATTAGGGTATTGAAAAAGCTTAAAGATTCAATTGGGTATTGTTGATTATAGGGTTGTCAAACTCAATTTGTTGCTCGACTTTTTTGACTAGTTGATTAATTAAATATTGTGATTGAATTTTGGTGTTGTTAGAACATTCTCACAACAATACATGGTGGCAGCAACAATCTTAAGATAGAAAATGGGAAGAGGTTTAATTGTAATTTCAAATGTTTTTTCTCTTTTTAAAGTCAAAGACACGTGTTACGATCCTATTAGGGAGTGACATTCATGCTATCTAAAAATTTGGAAGCACAAAAATGGTATGTCTTTAAAAAATTAGGTGTGTAAAAAGTTTTCTGTGAGAGTGACATTACTAGAAATTCGGCAAAAACCGATCAACTTTGATCAATATTTTTTTTAATATTTGTTTTTTTGAATTTAATTGACCGACCAACGTTGGTCGGTAATTTTCGACCAACTTTGATCGGTATACCTTTCCGATCGTCAAAATACTGTCCACACATAAATGATCGCTCGGTGTTTAGCGGATTTCTAGTAGTGAAATGTGTAACATGAATTTAGTTGCAAGATCGACAGATAAACTATATATTTTTTCTTATCTTTATGTTGTTCTAATTTTAATATGGCAGTGGCATCGACTTGGTCATCGCTGAATAAACGCTCACATTCAGGTGGCGCGTTGACAAGGTGGGTTGCTCTGATGGTAAACAACCTCCACTTCCAACCATGAGGTTGTGAGTTCGAGTCACCCCAAGAGCAAGGTGGGGAGTTCTTGGAGGGAAGGATGCCGAGGGTCTATTGGAAATAGCCTCTCTACCCCAGGGTAGGGGTAAGGTCTGCGTACACACTACCCTCCCTAGACCCCACTAGTGAGATTATACTGGGTTGTTGTTGTTGTTGTTGTTGTTGTATTCAGGTGGCGCGTGTCTAAGAGCCCGTTTGGCCGTGAAATCTTTTTTTCACTTTTTTTTGAATTTATTTCCCTCGAAATCAGTGTTTGACCATAAATTTTTCAATTTTCACTTGAAGATGAATTTTAAATTTTTTTGAAAATTTGAAAAACTCCAAAAAGCTATTTTTTTCAAAATTTTAACTCAGATCACTCACAAAAATTTAAAAACAACCCAAATTATATTCATGTCCAAACACCACTCTAATTTTCAAATACCATTTCCACTTAAATTTATTTTTCACCTTTTTCCCGAATTTTACAATTATTATGTCCAAACACCCACTAAGAGATGCGGCGCTCTAAAATGGTCCCCTCGAGTTCATTGACTCGGACAGGTAAATGGGCCAGATCAACACTCTTGGTCGGAACCCATATTCATTCCATTAAACATGATACATGTGTAGTGTTACGCGGCGCCTTCCTGATGTTCTTTGGAAGGGCGTCGTAAGGCTAAGCAACCGATGTCAGTGCGGTTGCTATGCGCCAACTGAGGTCCTCGCCGTACGCTAGACTAGATTGTCAGTGCCGTACGGGAAAACCAATGTCGTGTTCAATTAGGCAGCGGAAAATGAGCAACTGATGATGAAAGCTGATGATTGTATTGATGATGATGATGAAAGCTATTACAAGATGCTATGCGGTGTCGGGGGGGAGAGACACCAGTACAGAGAATTGTTTGAATGCTTGAATGTTTGAATGCTTTGGTCCCCCTTAATAATGCTTAAAAAAATAAACCAAAGTTACATGAGTTGACCTAAGAAAGCTGTAGAAGCACACTGAAAATGAATGAAGTAAAACTACTCTATAATTACAATGAAAAGGACTTAGTCTTCTATGGAAGCAAGTCCGATGGCAGCAACTTTGTCTTGAGCAGCAGGGTCTGCGCGCGCATTGCTGTGGGCGCGCGCGGCACTATTTGGATCTGCCAGCGGCTGGGCGCTGGTGCTTGGCATTGGGTCTGCGCGCGGGGCACTGTCTGGGTGTGCGGCGCTGATGGCAACATGATGATTTGGGCGCGCGGCATTGTCGGTGCGCGCGGCACTGATGGCATTGGCCAGCCGCTGGGCGCTGGCATTGATTATCGGTGGGGCGACAGAGGCGCATGCTCGCTTGTCACTTGGCGCTGCCGAGACCACGGGGCCGACCGTGGCGCTAGGCGTTGGGAGGCTTGCCGGGACGCCACGGGGCGCGTCCAAGGGGTCATGGGTCGATGATGGAAAGCAGCCCATGACATTCTCCCCCACCTGAGTTGGCGACGTCCTCGGAGCCTTACCTGCAGGATGATGATGATTGGTCAGGCTCTTGACGGCTGGGAGGTCTGTTCCCCTCGGTGCTGTGAGATGTCTTTCTGAATGATCTTCCATGCATTTCTGAACTGGCCTGAGGCGGCTGACATGGAAGACTGGATGGATTTTCCACCAGGCTGGTGTGTTCAGCTGGTATGTGGATTTCCCGATGCGCCTTTCAATGGAAAAAGGCCCGATGAAGTTTGGCAATAGGCGAGGATCTTGGGTCCTCTTTGCAAACAAGTTTCGCCTCGGGGTTCTTACCATCACTTTGTCCCCTGCTTGATGTTGGGCAAAGTGAAGGTTCTGTTCGGCATGCCTCGTTGCCCTGTCTTGGGCATTGACAAGATAGCTCCGCACTACCTTCAAAGTTTGTTCCCATTCTGTAGAGAAACTGGCAGCTCGATGAGATGATGGGATGATTGGTGCATTCACATTATGTGGGAGTAGCGGTTGCTGTCCGGTAACAATTTCAAAAGCGCTTTTGTTTGTATGGGCGCACTTTTGGGAATTGAAACACAGCTGAGCAGCATCCAGAAGCTTCACCCAATGAGTTTGTGACCCGGTAGCAAATTGGCGGAGATATTCCTCCAGCATGTCATTGAACCGGTCTGTTTGATCATGTGTTTGCTGATGATGATGATGATTTGAGTTGTAACTCAATTTGGATCCGAGGCAACTGAAGAGTTGGGTCCAAAACTTGCTAGTGAAGCGTGGGTCGCAGTCACTGATGATGTTGTTGGGCATACCCCAATGTTTGACAACATGGGAGAAGAAGAGTCGAGCTGTTGCTTCTGCCGACATGTTCTGCGGGGCTGCGATGAAGGTGGCATACTTGGAAACCAAGTCTACTACCACCATGATGGTTGCATGATTTCCGACCTTGGGTAACCCTGTGATGAAATTCAGGGAAATGCTTTCCCAAGGTCTCTGTGGGACTGGTAGCGGCTCCAAGAGTCCCGCTTTTGCTGGGTGATCCGACTTGGCCTTTGGGAATGCTTGGCCAGTCTTCACACAATGAGGGGCGCCATGAGCTGTTGGGCCCCGATGATGTGATGCCTGTTTGATGATGTTGAGGGCAGCCGGAACTGTGGGTTCAGGTCTGTTGGTTCCCTCCTTAAACTGCATGGCCGTGATGTTTCCAGCGGCCATCTTCTTGGATATGCACGGTATGGTGTGGGGTTTGGCCCCGTTGTCTCCCATCATTAGGAGCATGTTGGCATATGGTACCGGGATGGTGTTGGTCTGCCTGAGGAATTCCAATCCTACTATCAGTTCGAAGTCATCGATGATAGCTATGCGTAGGTCGAATATTCCCTTGTATGGGCCAAGCTGGATTGGCGCTTCTTTGGCTATTCCACTCACTTGCTGAGATGGAGAGTTGATAGCCTTGACACGACCCTTGCATTTTTGCACTGCAAGACCGAGGCGTTGCACCTGAGTTGAGGCCAGGTAGTTGTGGCTAGCACCCGTGTCTATCAATGCCCGAATAGGTCGGCCGTTAACTTTCATGTCAACGAACATTAAGGTCCTCTTTTGTGATGTGGGAGGCCTCTCGTCCGCCTTTCCTTTCCCTTTCTTGTCGATTGGGAATGCCTTCTTCTTGGGGTTGCCAGTGCTGGTTCCCGCCAAGGTATCATGAATGGAGCCGACAAATGCGTTGAAGGCACCTACTTGATCGGTGCCTGTCTGGGTCGTCGGCATCTGATTCGTCATCGTCAACAGTTTGTTGAGCATTGACTTGTATGTTGGGGCATTGATTGTTCCAATGTTCCCCGCCGCAATGACGGCATTCTGATGGGGGATTTCTCCCCTGATGGTTGTTGACTGATGCAGTAGTGTTACTGCTTGAGGTAGGAGTCTTGGATCTGGATGCACCTCGATCTCCTCCGTTTCTGTTGGGGCCACCGTTGCTAGGTTGGCTCCCGTTGTATCCCCCTCGGACAGGCGGCTGGGTCCTATCCTTCTGAGTTTCCAACTGATAATCCCCAAGGCACTCAGCAGCTTGAATGGCCTTGGGTAGGGTATCTACCCGTTGTCTTTGCAGTTCCATACGAGCATGAGGTTTCAAACCTTCTATGAATGCGAACAGTTTGTCTTTGTCCCCCATATCCCGTATGTTTAGCATGAGTGCGGAAAATTCACGCACGTAGTCCCGCACCGACCTGGTGTGGCGGAGTTCACGCAACTTTCTCCGTGCATTGTATTCCACATTTTCGGGGAAGAACTGCAGGCGTATGGCGGCCTTCAGTTCTGCCCATGTCTGGAGAGTATCTTCACCGGCCCTGATGGCTTCGTATTTGACTCGCCACCAGAGTTTGGCATCGCCTTGAAGATACATGGCAGCAGTTGCTACCTTTTTGGATTCTTCCAAATGTCCAATGGCATCGAAGTATTGTTCGATGTCGAAGATGAAGTTTTCCACTTCTTTAGCATCCCGGGCTCCGTTGTATGGCTTGGGCTCCGGAATTTTGAGCTTTTGTGGAATGGGGCCAATGTTCATGGCACCCCTGATGTGATTTTCGCCCCCTTTGAGCAGGCTTTGAAGGGCAGCATTGACAACATTGAGCTGGCCTGTCAAGTTGTCTATGGTTTGCTGCATGACTGTCAGTCTGTCTGCCTCTAGTTCCCGATGGGCTAAATCCTCGGCACGCTCCTGTTGGAGGTCCTCGAATTTGCCATGAATGTTGGTTGCCTCGACGGCAGCCGTTTCCCGGTCTTCCTCAGAGTCTTGACTGATGTTTGCAATGTCATTTTCGGCCTGCCGCATTCTGCGGTCCAGGTCGTCCAACCTTTGCACTAGGCTGGTTTGTAGATCAGGCAACGTATCCACGATGGGCCGTAATGCGTCAACCGTCTCTTCTAGGGTCGTGAGTCGATCCCCATGATTCACCATGGTCAGAAATGGTGATGATGATGCCAATGAGTTCCCTCGTCCGATGTCGAGCCTAGGCTCTGATACCAACTGTTACGCGGCGCCTTCCTGATGTTCTTTGGAAGGGCGACGTAAGGCTAAGCAACCGATGTCAGTGCGGTTGCTATGCGCCAACTGAGGTCCTCGCCGTACGCTAGACTAGATTGTCAGTGCCGTACGGGAAAACCAATGTCGTGAGCAATTGAGCAGCGGAAAATGAGCAACTGATGATGAAAGCTGATGATTGTATTGATGATGATGATGAAAGCTATTACAAGATGCTATGCGGTGTCGGGGGGGAGAGACACCAGTACAGAGAATTGTTTGAATGCTTGAATGTTTGAATGCTTTGGTCCCCCTTAATAATGCTTAAAAAAAATAAACCAAAGTTACATGAGTTGACCTAAGAAAGCTGTAGAAGCACACTGAAAATGAATGAAGTAAAACTACTCTATAATTACAATGAAAAGGACTTAGTCTTCTATGGAAGCAAGTCCGATGGCAACAACTTTGTCTTGAGCAGCAGGGTCTGCGCGCGCATTGCTGTGGGCGCGCGCGGCACTATTTGGATCTGCCAGCGGCTGGGCGCTGGTGCTTGGCATTGGGTCTGCGCGCGGGGCACAGTCTGGGTGTGCGGCGCGGATGGCAACATGATGATTTGGGCGCGCGGCATTGTCGGTGCGCGCGACGCTGATGGCATTGGCCAGCCGCTGGGCGCTGGCATTGATTATCGGTGGGGCGACAGAGGCGCATGCTCGCTTGTCACTTGGCGCTGCCGAGACCACGGGGCCGACCGTGGCGCTAGGCGTTGGGAGGCTTGCCGGGACGCCACGGGGCGCGTCCAAGGGGTCATGGGTCGATGATGGAAAGAAGCCCATGACAGTAGTTGTGTTACTAAATTATTGAACATGACCAAAACGGGATGTAATATATTTACTGAGTATTCAACCGAATTCAGTGTATATATCTATGTAAAGGTACTAAAATTTAAGCCAACACTAAATTCTAGATTCATAATTTCATACGTGTAATAGTTTAATAATAAGATTATGAGGCCAAACCCATTAACTTTGAATTCCAATTTACCTCTGAACATGATACCCAACATTCTTTAGAGTTGTTTAACGTGATTATCTGAATAATCCATTGACATAAATTACCTTTACGTATGGATATATATATTTGTGTTCAATGGCGTATTTCTCTTTGTTGTTTGATTTATTGCTACAATATTTATTTTTTAGATTCTACATATCACATGTGACCAATCCTAACAAAAACTAACCCCTGAATCAAGAACATGCAATTGAAGAAGATGCATTATGGTGAACATATCTTGAGCTCGTGAAAACTCTATTCATATTTATTGAACAATTGAGAATAAAGGTACGTACATCAGTAATATTCGTGTTAACCGAAATATACGTACATCTCGTTAGCAATCATATATAAGGGTAGGTCATTTTTGTAATGCGTTGACCTTCTTAGGATCATCAACCAATAACTCCGTTTTTAAATACCACCTGACCCAAGAAAATCGCTATGTCAAGTCAAGCCAAAACTCGTTCTTAAAAAGTTTAACACAAAAGTTCATTTTTCCTCATCAATGACTATGCAAGGCTATTACATTCTCAATTGCCTCCCATAATTCTTCCACATGTAACAGAACATACGAATACCATTAAAAAACATTCACAAAATTAACTATCAAGATATGACTTGGATATATACATCATGTCCCAAAAGACATTACCTTAAATTTGAGTAAGTGTTTTAGGACTATCCTCAGTCCTTATTATCAAATTTATATTCGAGAAATATTTGATCCTTTTATATGTTTCGATCTGACTTATGTCCACATATGAAGGGAAGAAATTCAATAGATTATAAACAATATAAATAGTACCTAATATAGAGGTTCACATAATTACTGCTCTTCAAAGGTTACTTAGCCTCATTTTTTTTTTAAGATTAAGACGTCTGAATCTGAACACATATTTGAATGTGAAGTTGTGTATTAAGATTAAAACATCTGAATCTGAATACACATCTGAATATTAAGATGTGTATTAAGATCTGAATACTAAATGATTAGGACTATTTGTTTTTTCAAAATCTGAATATATAAAATTTATCTTTATTTAAAAATTAATAAACATAAAATTTAAATAAAATACTAATTAATCTAATGATGGTGGTTCTAGGTAGTAGCTAGTGGTGATTGATAGCGATAGCGATTATGATTGAGGATGGTGGTGATGGATAGTAATAGTTAATAATGGTGGGTGGTGTTTGTGTTTGTGATTGAGGAAGGTGATGATAGGTGGTGGCAGTTTATAATGGTGGATAATGTCGGCTATGGTTATTGATGGTGATGGGGTGGTTGATTGTGGTAGTTGAGTATGTTGTTATGGTTGAGGATGATGGTGGTGGGGGTGGTGGGTGGTGGTAGTGGTGGCGGCTATGGTTGAGGATGACAGTGGTGGTAGTAGTAGTTGATAATGGTAGACAATGACAATAGTAAGTAATGAATGTGGATGATAGCATCTTAATGAAATTAATAGCCTGTTTGGCCAAGTTTCTAAAATCAGCTTATTTGGAGAGGTGTTTTTATCAAAAGTACTTTTAAAAAAAGTGCTTTTGGTGAGAAGCACTTTGTGTTTGGCTAATTAATTTGAAAAATACTTTTGAACAGTAATTAGTGTTTGGTCAAGCTTTTGAAAACTGCTTCTAAGTGTATTTTTCTCAAAAGTGCTTCTCAGAAAAGTATTTTTGGAGAGAAGCTATTTTTTTCTGCTTCTCAAAAACTGCTTCTGCTTCTCCTCAAAGCACTTTTTTCCTTCCAAAAGCTTGGCCAAACACCTCAATGTTTGGCCAAAAGTGCCTTTGGCCAAAAAAGTACTTTTGGCCCGAGAATAAGCTCGGCCAAATAGGCTATAAGTCTTTGTTATAGATCTTAATCATACATACCTATTCAGACCCATTAAGTGATTGTGAAGTAAAAAAAACAAACACACTTAATGATTAAGATCTTAATGGTTAAGATTCAGACTTTAAAAATAAACGCACTTAATATCTAAGATCTGAATGATTAAGATTCAAACCTCCATTAAGTGCAAACAAATGAGGCCTTAATTTCTTTTTATTTTCTTCTCAAAATATTCTATTCCTAAATTCTCTGACGATCTAAAATTCTAAATATCAGAATTGATGCAAAAGGAGAAGAAAAAACCTCTAAAATAAGTATAGGACTCCATTATTTTCACTTCAAGTAGGAAAAGAATTTTTTTTATGGTAATGTGTAATCGTTCCAGACAAAACAAAACTCAATTATGACAAGAAAATCTGGACACAAAGCTCACAGCTTCAATCACTATCTTCAGCAAACATATTTGGATCGTTTTCCAAAATTTTAGTCCTTCACTTTGAGTTCGCTGAACAGTATGCTTTCTTGATATGCCAGATTCCGATCAACAAAATATGATTTGTAAGTGAAGTGATAAAGTTTATACGTAAAGTTTGGATGAAATTTGAGAATTTTATTATTTTATTGGTTATGCAGTGAAAACGAACAACTTGTCCTTACTCAATTGTCCGAAAACGACATATTTAATCGGAATCTCGCAGATGCGCAGAGTCAGAAAGATGATAGTAATTATGACAACAATACTGGCGAGTCTGGAGATGACACACCCTTCCCTGATGAGGGTGACAGTGATGAGGACGAGAATGATGAGCCTGATTTGACGAGTGTGAGGACCCAAAATGTCATATTTAAATTTAATAATTAATTATATGTTCTAAGACCTCAAAAAGTACTATTTATTATTCCTCGACTTGTGTGCGCAATCCGTATAATTTTTCAAAAAGTTTTTGTATGAAAAATTAATTAAAATATGAAATAGAGCCTTAAAACTCAACCGAGTTGGCTTTGGTCAATATTTTGAGAAAACGGATCCAGATCAGTATTTTGACAGTGTCGGTAGGTCCGTATCATGATTTGGGACTTGGGCATATGCCCAAAATTTAATTTGGAGGTCCCTAACTCAAGTTATGGCCATTTAACGGAAACTAGAAATTTAAAGGCTAAAGATTTTCAAGTATGACCGCGGATTTGATTTTTTGATATCGGGGCCGAAATCCGATTTTGAAAATTGGAATAATTCCGTTATGTCATTTATGACTTGTGTGCCAAATTTGAAGTCATTCCGAATTCGTTTAATATGTTTTGGCACGAGTTTTACAAATTGAAAAGTTTAAAAAATCAAAAGTTCGAATCGAGGTGTGAATTGTAATTTCGGTGTTGTTTGATGTGATTTGAGACCCCGAGTAAATCCTTATTATGTTATGGGACTTGTTGGTATATTCAGACGAGGTCCCGAGTACCCCGAGTGTGAATCGAATCAAAATCGGAACAAAAATTGGACTTAAGCAAAATCTGAAATTTTGCTGCTTCTGGTGCCTTCGCTTCTGCGAAGCCTTGTCCGCAGAAGCGAGAAATACCTCGCAGAAGCGGACAGGGCAAGCTAGGCAAAGAGCCGCAGGTGCGGAACCTTGAACTCACCCGCGCGTCCGCTGAAGCGGACCCTTCGATCGCAGAAGCGGAAGGCAACGCAAATGCACATTTGGTTCTGCAGAAGCGAGGCCGCAGGCGCGGTCAAGTCCATCGCAGAAGCAAAAATCCCTAGGCAGTGTATAAATTGAAGAGTCCGAGATTTTTCTCATTTTTAGACATTTCAAGCACGGATTTAGGCGATTTCATAGGGGATTTTCACGATTTCGACTTGCATTTGAGGATTTCAGACATGAATTCGCGAGGCAAAGGTTTATTGGAATCTTGGATTTGGTTGCAAAGCGAGGTAGTGTCGTGGTTAACCCTGACTTAAGGGAGTAGGACTTATCTGTCTATTTGCTACGTGATTTAATGTGCGGGTACAACGTATATGTGAGGTGACGAGCACTTATGCGTTGTGGTTGAGTCAAAGCATGCGTGTGAAATTTGTTTATTGTGAATAATTGCCTATTTAATTAAGATATTCCCGCTTAAATTTATTATTGATTATTTGATCATTATTCGTGAAAATATTATTTATTTAATTATTGTTGAATATTTTGGAAGGTAAAGTCGGCATTCTGGTATTGAAATGATTGATAAGTGTATATTCCCGTATTTAAATACTCTTCCGAAATTATATTATTATTTTCATGGTAAGGAAGAGTGTAAAAGCACGAAAGATGTTGCCGTGCCATTTTCATTATCTATAATATCACTATCATGGTAAGGACGAGTGTAAAAGCAGGAAGGGTGTTGCCGTGCCATTGGTGAGTGTAAAAGCAGGAAGGGTGATGCCATGTCATTTTCAGAGAGTGTAAAATTAGGAAGGGTGATGCCGTATCATTTTTCGAGAGTGAAAAAGCACGAAGGGTGATGCCGTGACAAATGAGAGTAAAAGTACGAAAGATGGTGCCATGCCATTTTTATATCATCAATTGCTCATTTTATTGTTGAGGAATTATTTGGCTGTTAAGTAATAATTCTCCTGCTGAAATTATTATATCAACCCCCCTTCGCATGTTCCCTCCCAAATTTATAAAGTATTATTTATTATTTTATTGTTGCTTCGTATTTGTATATACTTGTACAGGTTGTTTACGTACGTGTCCTGTCATAGCCTCATCACTACTTCGTCGAAGTTAGTCTCGATACTTACAGAGTACATAGGGTCGGTTGTACTCATACTACACTCTGCACTTCTTGTGCAGATTTTGGAGTTGGTCCCAGTAGCGTACCATAGACGTGCTCGGATTCATCTACTCAGAGGAGACTTGAGGTATAACTTCTCAGCGTTCGCAGTTCTGAAGTCCCCTTCTATCTTATCTTAGTTGTGTATTATCTTTTAAACAACTTGAATTTTATTCAGACCTTTATTTGTATTATTCTAGTAGCTTGTGCACTTGTGACACCAGATTCGGGGATGTATTTTGATAATTCGGTATTTATGGCCTTCCACACTTTATTTCAGTAATTTATTTCTATTTAATTAAATTTGCTTAAAAATAGTTAAGATTATTTTAACGTTGGCTTGCCTAACAAGTGAAATGTTAGGCGCTATCACGATCGTGAAGGTGGGAATTTCGGGTAGTGACAACGAGGGAGCATGCTCCACCTCTCATTAGACCAAAAGTGTACGAGTCCCATGTGTTGTTTCATTAAAGGGATGTTCCTTACCTTGATCAGTTGCCAAGTATGATGAATGTCGATGCCCTCACAAGGGATCTTGACGAAATTCGGACAATAATGTGGGATAAATCTAGAGCAACGGTGCTGTCAAAGGGCATTTTTTTGCTGATAAAGCGCGCCTAAGCAAGGCGGTGCGAATGTACATCACAAAAGAGTGTCGTGAGATCGTGGTTCATGAGTCATCTCCGGAAGTATATAAGGTTATTTGTCGTAGATGGTTTCAAGGTTGTAATTGGATATTGCGTCTGAGAAAGTTGAAAGCAAATATGTGGATTGTGGAAAAATACATTGACACCCACAATTGTGAAATGGACACATTCAGTGGGAATCATTTTCACTTGAATGTTGACTTGATTTGTTTTGTCTTGATTCCATACATTGTAGCTTTCATAAGGTACAAGATCAAGGAGTGTATAACATCTGTCCACTAGGTATATGGATGTACCATTACCAAAAGAAAGATATTTCTTAGGCGTAAACGTGCGTTTGAAATTATTTATGGTAACTGGGATAAGTTATTTGCCGCTCTACCTGGGTACATGTCTGCATTGCAACACTTTAACTCCGGGACTGTTGTTGAATGGAAGCTTGAGCGGAGTTCAGAAATACCATAATACATATTCCGATATATTTTTTAGGCATTTAAATCAGCCATTGATAGTTTTGTGCATTGTCGGCCAGTAATATCCGTAGACGACATTCATGTCTATGGAAAGTATGATATTAAGTTGTTGATCGTCGTTGCTGTAGATGATAATGGAAGTATATTTCCCCTAGAATTTGCTATTTGTGCCAATGAAAGCGAAGAAACGTGGACATAATTTTTGAACCACTTGAAGGAGCACATTGTCAAACACTGTTCAAGTATTTGTCTAATATCTGATCGGCATGGAGGTATTTTAAGTTCTGTATTGAATTTGCGTGCATGGCAGGAATCGTATGCCTACCACCGTTACTGTGTTAGACACTTGAAGACCAACTTCTAGAGGGCTTATCCAAACAAGGATTTGCATGATTTAATGTGGATGGCTGCAGCAGATCACCAAGAGTGTAAATTCAGTAGGCGAATGGAATTGATTAGGCAGAAAGACCCAGAAGCCTATCGTTAGTTGATGCGACATGAGCTTGACAAATGGACTTTTGCATATGGATGGTGGTAGAAGATGGGGAATTCAGACTACAAATGTGTTATAGTTTTTCAATGGGTTATTGAAGTCTGCACGTGGATTTCTAGTCGAGGCCATGGTGCAGATGTCATTCAAGCAAAAGGCGAAGAGGTTTGTAAAAAGATCTAGAGGTGCATTGTCATTGATGGAAATGGGTGTTGAATTTCTGTCACAACCAATGAAATGATTTGAGAAATATAGGAAGCGAGCACAGTGGCATTCATTTTTGCAGTATTGCAGCGAGCAAAATATTTTTGAGGTTCGCTCTGGTCTGCATCACAACCGTGGAAATAATACACACATCGTCAATGAAGCCAGAAGACTATGCTCCTGTGGAAAATGGTCAATCTATCACTTGCCATGAAGTGATTTTAATATACAAGTTTCATGGCAATGAGGTACGTTGATAAAGAATATAGTATTGGTGCATACTTAAACACCTATAGTGGACAGTTGCAGCAGTGGGTGCTGATCATTATTGGCCGTCGAAACCATTTAAAATGGTGTATAACAAGGATTATGTGCGTCAACGACAAGTACAAAAAAGAACGCTTATACGGAACCAAATGGATGTTGGTGATACCGTTTATGTGCGTAAATATGGCATATATTCCCAAACAGGACACAACCGCCGTAAATGTCCTTCAGCTGGCTTGGGAAGTGGTGGTAATTCAACCCAATTATCAAGGATAAACGTAGTGTTTTATTGGAGTAATTTTGTTGTACTACATTTATGTAAATGTTCAGGTTGCAAAATGTATGAAATAAAATTATGTTTCCAATGGGGTTAAATCTAATTGATATTTAGCATTAAAGATTCAATACTACAATTTAACATACAACCCAAGGAAAAAAAAACAATTGCCATTCGCCATTATCGTCAGTGTCTGACATTATTTCATTATCACCGTCTTCATCTTCTTCGTCAACATCGTGTACGCACCCTTCGGAACCAAGGGCATAGTAATCTAGGCCCCAATTGACACACATTCTCGTATTTCATTGCTATCATCAATAAGACCACTTGCTTGATTTCTACAACAATATGGGACTCCTATGTCCAACGTTTGTGTTAGAAACTTACGTAGTCCCTCCCACTCGACAACTGTTGGGAAAATAGGATAATCATTGTCTCTATGCAATTTTTTATTTTCTAATAAATCCCAGTACTGATCCTTCATTCTTTTCAAGTAGTTAAGATCATCCATTGCATGATGAACATCAAATGCCCTTTTCATCTCTAGAATCTTCTTCATCAAATGCCGGATCACTTATGGTTCATCTTTGTGTGTGTTTGTTTGGAAGGTTGCAGACAGTGCTTGTGGTACAACAAGCCCATGCCAGTGACATAGTACTTCATAATCACATCGTTTTGAGTAAAGGGGAACCCATTGTAGTTTTTCTCCCCAAATTCGCATACCTTCAGGCTATATAGAATGCGCTTCGCCCTCAATAATATGCCCTGCAACTTTGATATTAGTATGTATATCGATAGACTTATTTTTCAAGGGACGTAGAACACTATGCCACTTGTCATCAACCAAATCAATATAGCAACCTAGCAGATATTTTTCAAGGTAGGGATCAATTGTGTTATGGCATGTTCCATTTGGATCTTTTGAACTACCTTCACCTTTTTGCCTCTTCGTAAACCACTTATTAAATGTTAGTGGCATTTATGAATTGGATGTTGTACCGGTTCTTCAAATGGTATTTGAATATTGATCTCTTGGTTTAGTTAAAGAAGAACTAAGTTGCATGTCGACCTATAAGAATGCGAAACATAGCGCCTCACCAATATGCGCTATGTGTATTGTCATGTCGACCTGAAAAAGTTGTCGGCCTGAAAACGTTGTTGACATGAAATGTTGGACACACTTGTCCCCGAATGAATCATTATCACGCAAAATATAGTGCCTCACCAATATGCGCTATGTGTATTGTCATGTCGACATGAAAAAGTTGTCGGCCTGAAAAAGTTATTGACATGAAATGCTGGACCCACTTGTACCCGAATGAATCATTATCACGCAAAACATAGCGCCTTACCAATATGCGCTATGTGTATTGTCATGTCGACCTGAAAAATATGTTGGCCTGAAAAAGCTGATGAACTGAAAAAGTTGTCAGACTTAAAAAACTGGACCCACTTGTACCCGAAAGAATCATTATCACGCGAAACATAACACCTTACCAATATGATTTATGTAACCTAAAATCACTCTTAGATACCTATAAAAACCCCGCGCATTGTAGTTATTATTTGCATCGTAACAAAACGAATAGAAAAACTATCCATTAATTTTCCATTTTTGAGCATTACGACATGTTTGGACGCAATTACGTACCAATGTGTTACTGTGGCAAACGTACGATTTTGAAGCCATGTTGGTCAAATTGCAATCTGGGGCGCAGATGTTGGATGTGTGAACAAGTTGTAAGTTATTATTCTTCGAAGAAATATTTGTTAATACTTTTTATATAACATATTAATTAGTCTTGTGTTATTCTCTCATTGGTAGGATGAAAAAGAAATGTGGGTTTGATGAATGATATGATGAACCCTTTAATCAGGAATACTACAAATCATGTTTGCTAAACATTTGGAATCTGACCGGTGAATACGAACTCCAGATCGTGAAACTACAAGAACAACTTGCAGCATTGCAGGAGAAACTAAAAGAGGTAGAAGAAAAAAAAAATAGGTTGGAGGAGAAATTTAAGTGGTTGAAGCACAGAATAATGGGCGATAGTGATTAAACAAACACATTGATGCGTTGAGTGTAGTATTTTATTTTTATGTTGTACGTGTCATGTATTATCTTTATTTGGTAACGAATTTAAATTTTATGTTAAGTTGTCATTTTTTTTGTATTATAGTGTTAAACTAATAAATAACTCGAGAAATAAAAACACATGCGCAAATTATGTAAGACATAAATAATGTTGCTATTATATATTTAATGTCATATATACAAATAATAATAAATGTCAATGTGTCCCACAACCTGTATGCTTTAAAGCATTGGCTGGCCTGAGGCGCATCCCATCCCGCCTGGCTACGCTATCAGGATCATCCTCATCACGTTACCTCTTTATCGGAGGATGCGTTACAACATGATCGTCAGTAAGGCTGGCAGACTCGGTAGAAGCGGTCGTCGGGCCAGCAGTAACCTACAGAATAATAAGATATTTTACTATATGAAATATAAATTACTAACGCACGCGTTACCAAAATATTTTTTTAATAGTCACACCATGGTCTCAACGGGCTCTTGCATAAGATCATCCGTCTCCGGCATGTCAGTATCGCACAATGCGGCCTCCGTGACGAGCGATGGCGATATCTTAAAAAAAATAAAAATGCTTTAGATATTACTGACTAATCAATGAGATAAAACTAAATAGAAATAATAGTAATACAAACAAACCTGCGCCTGAGTAGCGAAGCAAGGCTCTGTCGGAACATCGAGGTACACTGGAGTAGATGAAGTATGTGCTAGATCCTCAACATCCCTCGGTGATGAAACATAACTCAGTCGTCGCCCACTATGCACCTCTCGTATCGGACGCGAATCTGCAACCATCGATGGCTCTCGGGGATCAGGGAAATACTAATCCCACTCTTGTCGCGTAATGGTCGTGCCTGCGATCAATAATGGAGTTGACCGGGTCACGTGCGAAGTCCCTGGCGACAGTTGAAGGCTGAATGGCGGCATGTCATGATGAGCATCGTGTGGCTTAGGGTGGTCACCCGGCTGATCATCTCTAATATCGTCAATAATTGCCTCAATGCCCCATTGCTGGGGACCCTGTCTTCGCCGACCACCACGACCTTGTGGGACACACCTTCCTCTCTGTCCATGCCTTCCACGTCTGCCACGTCTACCACGTTCAGGCTCTTCTGGTGGCCCATGATGGTACTCCTTTGGTGGCACATAAACAACCTCGTATCCTAAGCGCTCATCATCTTGGTCACGTCTCAATGTCTCGGCAGCAAGACCAGTAACCCGACGACCATACCCGTGCAAAGCTTCCGCTCCCTTGCCGGTATACTGCAGATGGCATCTGCAGTCCCAACTGGTAGAACTGATGTAAGGCAATTGCTTGCATAACATATAAAATATTAATTACAGAAGGATAATGTAACATTATAAGTAAGTATAACAAATAACATATCAGTGCCTCATGCCTCCCGGCGTCTGGAATGTACCGACCACCAGCGCGATGAATGGGATTCCCGACGAGAAGTCGGGTAATGCTGCGATACCAACCCATATACTCATGCTCACCATCCGTACGCTCAGGTGGAGGAGGTGGAGGAATCAGGTCATACCTCTGGTCCCAAACCTCAATCTCAGCTTCTAGCTAGGCCAAGTATGTCTGGTCAACCCTGGAACGATCATCCCGCTGGTAATGTGTACTAAGCCAAGTGGTTGGAATAGGTACAAGTTGCGCTCGACCAAACTGGTGAAGGACTCACTCGGTGGCATGATGCTCGACAATATCGAGACATATCAATAGGACGGAAGAGATCCACATAGCTCGGCCGCGGGAGCAATAATCGGGCAAACCAACTATGAGCGTGTCGATGTATGGACTCCATACGAACTATCAATTAAACACAGGAATCGTGAGTAAACACAACATATATAAAGTTAGGCCAAGTAAACTTAAGTATACATGTACCTGCGCGCCTTCAAGCAAATGCAACAAATCCCTGTAATAGGGGAGATGATGTCGAGCCTCTAACTCGCATTCGTAGCCTCACCTATCAACCCAACTCCAAGCAAAAAGGAGAAACAGTGGTGGTGGTGCATCCGGAGCCATCGGTGGTAGAGGTGGTTGGAACTGCAGGAACCGCTCCCAGGCTCAAACCTAATATAGATTGTGGACCTAAAATTTAAGGTATATTTTTACTATGTATGTTATAATCATGAAAAGAATTGATTATGTTTTTACCTGTAGCAGCGGTAAAAATTCGGCAACGTCTCTCTGGGTGCGCATGCACGCCCGACACATATGCCTATACAAGTAACCTAGAACAGTTGCACCCCAGCTGTAACCGGGTAAATCATCTAGCCGTTCCAGATGGTATAGAAATCTCAAGCTGACTAGGTTTCCCAAAGTGTTCGGGAACAGTACATCACCAAACATCAGCAGCAATAATAATCTCGTGTGCCGGTCGATATCCTCTTCCAGATGCTGCCGGACGGGTGGCAGCTGCAATCAACTCACCCCACTCAATGCAGTCTCCTCCGCTGGTGGGAAACCGGTGAGTCGCTGCAACATATTCAGGTAATGCACTCCCCTATAGTCTTTAAGAGCATGGGGGTAAGGTACAAGTAATCCATCAATCGGCAGCCCGAAGAGAACCTCCACGTCCTCAAACGTGATGATAGCCTTGCCGATAGGTAGATGAAACATGTGCGTCTTCGGTCGTCACCACTCTATCATAGCCGTGATCAACGCCTAGTCGAACTGCAACTGGTCGATCTCTACGATCCTGTAGAAACCCGTATCCTGAAGGAGTCTAACTATACGGGGATGAAGTTGGTGGTCCCTAATGAACTCCCACATATCGTCTATACGTTTGGGGCGGAATGTCTTGGACTAACACTACCCATCCCAGATGTATGAAGACCTATGGTTATCCTGTAGCAACAGTAGCTCTCGAGATGCAGGTCCGGGATGCATAAGGGGAACCTCCATGACGATGTCACATATTAATATCTGTACAACAATAAAATCTAAATAACATTAATTATTCATAAAATAATAATTTATCAATTTTACTAACCTTTTAGCACATAAATAATCTAATCCGGATAAAAAATAATAAATTAATTTAATCACAAAATAATCATGAAAATACATATACCACGGTAATAAATAACTAATAAACATTTTTTATAACAACTAATAACACTAATTATTCATAAAATAATAATTTATCTATTTTACTAATTTTTTGCCACAACAATAATCTAATCCGGATAAAAAAATAACAAATTAATTAAATTACAAAACAATCATGAAAAAACATAGATCACAGTAAAAAATAACTAATACGCATTTTTTATACATGGGTTTTAACAAAAGGTAAGTCGGAATTTCTCGATTTATAATTTTTTGAAAGGTGAGGATTTTATGATTTGGGGGCCGAAACGACCAATCCACTACGCGATAACGCCTTAGATCTGGTGCAAGCTTGCTACAATACCGAAAAGATACATTTTTTGTGGGATGGGTGAGCTCCACTGAGTTATTTTTCTTTAAAAATGGAGGGGGGGAGGGATTGTTTTTTGTTTTGGGGTCTGCCGGTTCGCGTCTGGTGGGGGAAGGAGATGACACGATTTTTTATATAGGTATAACGCGCATATATAAGACGCTATAGTATAGCACCTTATATATGCGCGCTATACCTCCCGTCCATTTTAAGTTCAAATATAACATGATTATTCACCGCGCTATATATAAAATGATGCCCAATTTATTTTTAACCTATTTGTATCGCTTGAGTCGAAAAACCGGACTCCTAATCTGTTGCTCAGCACGACAGTAACACGTACGCACGTATTCAGAGTTTGTCATTCTCTTTTTGCAGTTACCAAAGGACAAAACGTCAAAGTGGATAGCAATTCTTTAAAATTGACAATCTATTTATAGCATCAAAAGGTATGCATTCAGCATTAGCTTTATGTAGGATTTCTTATAGTTTTTTTTAACTTTATGGCTCACTATTTTATTTAGAAAACGCACTTTAATTTATACATATTTTGACTCAATGTATATAGCAAAAAAGCATATAGTTGGGCCATGCCGGAATATGCTTCATGAACTAAGATTTGGAAGACAAGGGAATGAACTAAACAGAAAGATATTGATTTTATGTTACGATGGAATTTACAATTCGTAAAACATAATGGCATAGCTTGTTGTAGCTCAAAATCACATTCCCTTTGTCCCAATTTATATGATGCAGTTTAAATTTTGATAGTCAAATAAGTTTTTTATTGACCGTCATTTTCATATGTTTTTCAAATATCATGAGTTTTTAATAATTGTGACATATAGACTATAGTAGTACTTTTTATGTCGCGATCAAAATTTAAAAAATTAACTCTTGAAATCCGGATAAATTTGGATGGAGGACTACTGAACTTTCTTCTATGAGCAAGTTATAGATTTTCTTACTGAGATTTCCTTAGCCATTACAAGCTTCTGAGTGTAAATTAATTGGATCAGTGAGACATGAAGCGCGGATCTGAAACATCATAATTGCATAAGTTAAGACATACAATGTTTCGGAAATAAAATTTCATTTCAGAGAAGAATAATTCTCAAATCCTCAATTACTCTCCATCTCATGCAATTACATTATAAGGATGAGTTCACACAAAAAATGCGACCATTAATTCTTACCAATGCATTCAATTTTAAAAAAAGAAGCAAACAAACAACAATGTAACAGAAATTTTAAGTACAATAAACAAATGAAAATAAAATATGAGGGCTTGCTAGATGCACATTATCAGGTATACATAAGCGTCAGTGAATTTAACTTATATTTACTTGTATGCGGTTGAAATAGATTTTGGACTTCGTATGATCGATCGAGTTCGAAACGTAATCGATCTAAGCGAGACTTCGAGTCGGGTTCTGAAGATGGTACAAGCAAGCTTCGAGTCCGAGGGACCGATATCCTTATCGAGCCCGAATCCAAATCGAGCTATGATGCAAAGTAAAGTTATCGAGCTTATGATCCAGAGACCGACCAACATCGATCCCGAATCAATTCAAGGGTCCGAGTCAGAATCGAGCTCAAGCCAAGATCGAGAGCTCGAGTCAAGACCGAAGACTCGAGTCAATATCGAGCTCATAGACAAGAGCCGTTGCAATCCCACTAGAGGAGAGAATCTCGACAGAAATTGTGAAAAAACTGATTTATCATGGTCTCCCACTATGTATTTTTAATTATATTTAAAGTAAGATTCCTCTATTATAAAAAAAAGGATGGTTATCATTTCGGTAGGAGGCAAGTTTTTATGCTTATATTGTAATCCAAATACCATATTCTCCCATAGTGAAGAGTTGTTCTTTCAAGCGTCATAAACTGATTCATCTTGCTTAGTCCTAAAAATTACTTTCTTTACAACTTTGTTTATTTTGCACTCTTTGCGGTCCATATTTGATATTTTCTTTTATCCTTACGATTTGTATTGAGCTATATCACATATCCTTAGAACTACGAATAAATTCAGCTCTATCCATTTTTCGGGTAAACAGTTTGGCGCCCACCGTAGGGCTAATGATAACAGTGGTTAGTTGATATGAATCTAAAAAAAAAAAAAACCGCCATTGTGTTTTGCGCTTGTTTCCGAAAATATCTTGAATTTTGGATTAGCTACGATTAACCATCAATCAAATGGCTTCACCAATCGACAACGGGGCTGGTCTTCAAGACGAAAACAACAACTTGACACCCAGTACTGAAAGACCACTTGTAAACGCCGTTGGAGCTCGAATCGGAGCGCCAATAGATATCAATTCGCATGTATCCAATGAGGAGAACCTACATGCTGAACCCAAGAATAACATTCATGGTGTTACTCGGTCTGCAGCTCGAGATACCCATAACGTCGAGGAAAACGACGTTAGCTTGTGTATGATTTTCGGAATGTTGCAAGCCCAACATGCAGCAATAGCTCAGTTGCAGATCCAAACCCAGCTACAAATCAGGCCGGAACCCAATCCACCTCAATAAATCACCCACAGAACGGAGCCAGCCATAGTGAAGTCAAATGAGCAAGAATCGGGGACTACTCCCGAAATTGCTCGAGGAACTCACAAAGCGAGTCGAAGCCAACGATAAAAAAGTAGAAACTTATAACTCTAGGGTCGATCAGATCCCGGGACCTCCACCAATGATAAAAGGGTTGGATTCAAAAACATTCGTGCAAAAACCTTTTCCCTCGAGCGCAGCCCCGAAACCAATCCCCAAAAATTCCGTATGCCCGAAATTCCCAAATATAATGGAACGACCGATCCCAACGAGCACGTCACTTCTTACACATGTGCCATCAAGGGCAATGATTTAAAAGACGATGAAATCAAATATGTGTTGTTAAAACAATTCGGAGAGACCGGCTCGAAGGGGACAATGATTTGGTATCACAACCTACCACCAAATTCCATCGACTCGTTCGCCATATTAGCAGATTCATTTGTGAAAGCACATGCGGGTACCATAAAAGTCGTAACAAGGAAATCAAACCTCTTCAAGGTAATACAAAAGGATAACGAGATGCCGAGGGAGTTAGTATCTCGTTTTCAAAGGAATGAATGGACTTGCCACCAGTCACAGACGATTGGGTTGTCCAGGCTTTCACTCAAGGTTTAAACAAACTAAGTTCGACGGCTTCGTGGCGATTAATGCATAACCTGATCGAATACCCAGCCATCACGTGGGCCGACGTGCATAATCGGTACCAATCAAAAATTAGGGTCGAAGATGATCAATTGTGGTCTGAACCTGCTGTTCGAAGGGATACTAATCGAGAACGAGGTCCGATCAGGGATCGATACCAACCGTACAACGGAAGCCACAGAGTAAGTGAATCGAGTCATAACCTCAGGAAAAATAACAAAAGAAGTGATCGAGGTCAAGGGTCCCGGGGGCTGATGAATATAAGTAGGTTCGATAGGCCTTCCGGATCTAAGGAAGCACCTCAGTTATCGGAATATAACTTCAGCATTGATGCATCCGCCATCGTTTTGGCTATCGGAAGAATCAAAGACACTAAATGACCTCGACCCATGCAGATCGATCCTGCCCAGATGAATCCCAATCAAATGTTCAAATATCATGGCACCCATGGCCACAGAACGGAATATTGCATGCAACTAAGAGAGGAAGTAGTCCGGTTATTCAACAAAGGGCACCTTTGAGAATTTTTGAGCGATAGAGCGAAGAACCATTTTAAAAATAGAGATTTCGGCAAGCAAAACGAACAAGAAGGACCACAACACGTCATTCATATGATCATTGGCGATACCGATACACCTCAGGGACCAATGCTTAAATGCACTAAGGCATCGATTGTGAGAGAAAAGCGATCTCGAACTCAAGATTACATACCCATAGGAACAAATTTGTCCTTCAATGATGAAGATGAAGAAGGTGTCATACAACCTCATAACGATGCACTGGTAATATTCGTACTCATGAATAAAACTAAAGTTAAGCGTGTGTTGATTGATCTAGGTAGCTCAACCAACATCATCAGATTGAAGGTCGTAGAATAACTCGGCCTACAGGACCAGATCATACTCACAACCCTAGTTCTAAGAGGATTCAATATGGCATGTGAAACCACCAAAGGCGAGATAATTCTACCAATAAACGTGGCCAGAACCATCCAAGAAACGAAGTTCCACGTGATCGAAGGCAATATGAGATACAACGCCCTTTTCGGAAGGCTATGGATCCACAACATGAGAGCTGTACATTCGAACCTACACCAGGTCCTCAAATTCCCAACATAGAGATGAGTCAAAATAGTGTATGGAGAATAACCAGCCGCAAGACAAATGTTCGCCGTCGAGGAAGCGAAACCAATATCCTCGCATTCGCTAGTAAAGGGATCAGGCACATAAGGGGAACGAGATACCAAATAGCAATCACAGACATCAACTTTGACCCAACAAGATAACCAGAAGATCGAAGAAGATGATGATCAGAGAATCCCTCGATCCTTCGTGATTCCCGATGACTCCGACGCCATCAAATCAATGATTGAGGAACTGTAGCAAGTCACACTAATCGAGCACTGTCCCGAACTGAAGGTATACCTGGGAACGGGGTTGAGCCCCGAACTCAGGAAGAAACTTATTCAATTTCTTATCGATAACATTGATTGCTTTTCCTGGTCCCATTTAGATATAACAGGGATCCCATCGGACATAACGACACATCATCTAAGCTTAGACCCTAGGTTAAGACCGATGAAGCAAAAGAGAAGACCCCAGTCCGAGGTAAAACACGTATTCATAAAGGACGAGGTAACCAAACTTCTCAAGATAGGGTCCATTTGGGAGGTGAAATATCCGAATGGTTAGCCAATGTAGTTATAGTGCCTAAAAAAGGGAGCATACTTAGAATGTGTGTGGACTATAAGGATTTGAACAAAGCATGCCCCAAAGATTCTTTTTCGCTGCCCAAAATCGATCGCATGATCGATGCCACGGCCGGCCACGAGATCCTCACTTTTCTCGATGCCTATTCCGAGTATAATCAAATCCAGATGAACCCGGAGGACTCGGAAAAGACTTCATTTGTCACCAAATATGGAACATAATATTATAACGTGATGCCCTTCGGGCTAAAAAATGCAGGGGCTACTTACCAATGCCTAGTAAATAAAATGTTCGAATAACAAATAGGTATATCAATGGAAGTTTATATTGATGACATGCTAGTTAAGTCCCTGCGCGTAGAGGACCATTTGACCCATTTGTAGGAAACGTTCGAGATTTTGAGGAAATACAACATGAAGCTCAACCCTGAAAAATGTGCTTTCGGGGTCGGTTCGGGCAAGTTCCTCGGCTTCATGGTGTCAAATAGGGGAATCGAGATTAACCCCGATAAAATCAAGGCCATTGAAGACATCACCATCGTGGACAATGTGAAAACTGTACAAAGGCTAACGAGACGGATTACAGCCTTAGGCCCATTCATTTCGAGATCATCAGATCGAAGTCACAAGTTTTTATCTCTACTAGAATAGAAGAACGATTTTGCTTGGACCCCGGAATGCCAACATGCATTAAAGGAACTAAAACGGTATCTATCGAGCCCACCACTACTTCACACTCCAAAAACAGACGAAAAACTTTGCTTGTACTTAGCAGTATCGTAAATCGCAGTAAGAGGTATCCTAGTTCGGGAAGAGCAAGGAACGCAATTTCTCGTTTATTATATAAGTCGGACCTTAGGAGAAGCAGAAACTAAATATCCACACCTAGAAAAATTGGCACTTGTACTCATAAGCGCCTCTAGAAAGTTAAGACCGTACTTTGAATGTCACCCCATATGCATATTAACCACTTACCCGCTTCGTAATATTTTGCACAAGCCCGAACTATCAGGACGATTGGCCAAATGGGCCGTCAAATATCAAATATCAACCCCGTACGACCATCAACCCCGTACGACCATCAAGCCTCAAATTTTAGCAGACTTCGTGGCCGTTTTCACGCCAACCCTCGTACCCGAAGTCAAAAAAGGACTCTTGTTGAAATTGGGTACGTCATCGGGGGTATGGACCCTTTTTATGGATGGGGCTTCGAATGTGAAGGGGTCTGGGCTAGGCATAGTTTTAAAGCCACCCATGGGTAACACTATTAGGCAATCTATTAAAACTACCAGGTTGAATAACAACGAGGCCGAGTCTGAGGCCATGATTACAGGTCTTGAACTAGCTAAAAACTTGGGAGCAGAAGTCATTGAAGTCAAATGTGACTCTTTTCTATTGGTAAGTCAAGTAAAAAAAACCTTCGAAGTTCGAGAAGATAGAAGGCAAAGGTATTTGAACAAACTACATGTCACTTTGCACCATTTCAAACAATGGACTTTAGAGCATATTCCAAGAGAGAAAAACAGTGAGGCTGACGCACTTGCGAATTTGGGATCATTGGTCGAGGAAGGTGACTTGAGCTCGGGGACTGTCGTTCAACTCTCGAGATCCGTGATCGAAGAAGGTCACGCCGAGATAAATTCTATGAGCTTAACCTGGGATTGGAGAAATAAGTATATTGAATACTTAAAGAACGGAAAGCTCCCATCGGACCCTAAAGATTCAAGGGCCCTACGGACTAAAGCTGCTCGATTCACGTTGGCTTCAGATGGAACGCTATGCCGAAGGACATTCAATAGACCATTGGAAGTATGCTTGGTTCGAGGAGATACCGATTGAATCCTACGTGAGGTGCACACGGGCACTTGTGGGAATCACTCCGGTGCCAATCCATTAGTCCAAAAAATAATCAGGGCAGGGTATTATTGGATCGATATATTCAAAGATGCGAAGGAATTTGTTCGAAAATGTGACAAATGTCAAAGATTTGCACCAATGATCCATCAACCTGGAGAGAAACTTCACTTAGTCTTATCCCCATGGCCTTTCATGAAATGGGGAATGGATATCGTCGGCTCTCTTCCATCGAC